>NC_142435.1:113976060-114279090 GCF_059453495.1 Arachis ipaensis | reverse complement strand
CATCAAGCTCAATTCTCAATAGGAAAGGGGGACAGATTCACTAGAAAATTCATATATACCTTCCACAGAGGACACCTGAAAAACCATCTCCCTCGGTTTCTCCTCGTCTTCAACTTCAATGCCACCATCTGAAGACGGCAGAAGCATGTCCCGTCATAGGGCTTGCTCCCATGTTTTTCGAGTCCTTCAGAGCTACTATTTTCCATTGACTGTATTCTTCGATTGTTATTTGACATGCATCTGCTTCCACCATGCATGACAGTAGTTAGGGTTTATCTTTCTGGTGAATTGGGAAAAACGTTCTCTCTCAATTTCATATAAAAAAAAACGGGATTAAAGCCCTTAACGAATGCCACGTTGGAATTCCGTCTGCCACATCACCAAGCTCCGTTTAACGGAGAAGGCTCTCTTCACGGTTGGACAGATTTGTTGCGTTTTTAAATTTTCGAGAGTATAATTGTCGTTAACAAATATTAGAGTTATTATTGTCAGCGTTTTACAAATTTGGGGCATAATCGATAATTTACTCGTATATTTATAAATTTTTGAAAGTTATGAATGCATACCTAAAACTTTTTTTATATAGTTAACTTTTACTTATAAAAATTATTTACTATAACTTCATATATTAATAACTATTTATATTTACATGTATTAAAATGATTTTGAATTTTAAAAACAATTTAATCAAACACAATTGCTAAATTTGTGTATTTAAAATTATTTTTATTTTATTTTAACAAATATAAATGTAGCAGTTTTATAAATTCTTTAAAACTAAACTTTAATACTTCTGAAAAATAAACTTTATTAAATATATCCTTAGACCTGCATTTGTTTATAGGCATAAAACATTAAGATAGAGATACAAAAACACAAAATTGTATTTAGTAAATGAAACATGGACAGATAAATTATGTTCAGAGACACTGAATTAATATATTTTATATCCATCTTGATAGAAATTACACAGAAACACTAATAAAAGACACAATTTATTTTTTATTTTTTCATTAATTTTATTAATTTTTCATAATTATTTTTTTATTATTATATTTTGCTTCCCAAAATTTTTGAATAAAAAAAATAAAAATAAATTAGACTTTCATAATTTAACATTTGTTCTAGTTTATCACCAAACAAAATACTAGAATACTAATTTTTGTGTCTTTGTTTTTTATGTTTTATTCTCAGTGTCTGTCTTGTCTTGTCCTGTTCTCAGAACCAAACACAGCCTAATTTTCCTATTTAAAATTAGGTTAAATTATACAATTAGTCCCTATACTTTCACTGAAATTATAAATTGGTCCATACACTTTAAAGTTTGTACTGAGGTCCATGTACAAAATATAATTTTGTAATTAGGTCTTCAATGACGTTTACCATAAAAAAAATGCACATTTACCATAATGTCCTCTTCCTCTTCTCCCTTTTCTTCCTCCTCTTCTCTTCAACGTGTCTGTTCTTCTTCTTCCATTACCACCTTGAGCCACCATCGCCAAAGCCCGCCCCTGTCCCCTTCTTCCATTATCCCTTCTCTTCCTATCCCTTACATTTTCTCCACAAATAAACATAAAAACAGTAGCTCAATTTACCACAATTATATAAAAACAGTAACAAATCAACATATTATAATCCAATAACGGAATAGCTAAAAAAAGAAAATTAAAAAAATTCTTGATAATATAAAGGTAGAACGCAAGAGGAGGAGAGGGAGACAAAGCACGACAATGCAGAGACTAGCAAGGGGGAGTAGTAGCGACGCGAGCCCTGCCGGATGAGAGAGGCGAGATGGAGGAAGGAGGCCAGACAAGGCTCGTGAGCACAGATGCAGTAGACAGAGGTGAGAGACAAAGAGCTAGGTGGGGTGCTGTTTTGAAAAGTGCAAAAAGTGAGAGTGAGGGAGCTAGGGAGGGGTGGGATATGTTCAGATATCTTAGGGAGTCTTTGATCATTTTTTAATTGTTAAATTATACCGTTGATCCCTATACTTTCGCTAAAATTGCAAATTAGTCCTTACTATTAAACACGTGCAACTCACATATTTAAAGTAGTGAATATACTGACGAATATTCTGTTAAATCAAACATTGTTTGAACGATAGAGACTAAATTATAAAATTTAATTTTGTTTAGGAACTCAATTACAAACTTTTAAAGTATAGAAACCAATTTGCAATTTCAATAAAAATATAGAGATCAATTGTGTAATTTAACCACACCAAAAACAAAACACAAAAAACAAATATATTAGGCTGTGTTTGTTTTCAGAGACAGGACAAAACATGATACTGAGACAGAGACAATAGGACAGAGACAATAGAACATGATACATGATACTGCGTTTGTGTATTATGTTTGGATACGATGTACAAGACACTAATGTAATGTCCAGTATTATATTTGGATACACATGGACAAGACTAAAATATTATATGAAATGACTAAAATAACCATATGATTTCAAATTTTCTACATCAAGTACAAACTAATTTAATAGAGAATGAGAGTACGTAGGAGTTCAGACGAAACTTGAAAAAATGTTTGAAAAGACCAAAAATTTTAATAAAAAAATATAGAATAGTATTTATATTAAAATAAAAATTATAAATATATTTATTTTATTTTTAAATTTATTATTAATATATAGGAATACATATGGTTAAGATTAATAAAAAAATAGATCTGAGTTTGATTAATAAAAAATTTTGTTTAGGTTAATAAGTTAGATTAATTTTAAATAAAAAATCAATTTTAAAAAAGAATCCGTTTTTACATGAAAAAAATTTCATGACTAATTATAGAAAAAATAAGAAGAGATAATAGTGGAATAATAAAAAATATCTATAGACAAAAAGGAAAACAAAATTTATAAAAAAGTCCGTGTCTATTCTTCCAAATCCCGTGTCCATTATTATCCTTCGTAAAAGTGTGGACACAAAAATATAAAAAATTGTCTCAGAGACAATGTGTTCCAAACACATTTTAAACATGTACTGTCCATATCTCTGTATCTTGTCTCCGAAAACAAACGCTACCTTAATGACTAATTTTAGTATACAAATAACATTATAACGTGCTCTTGTGCCATCGTGATTTTTAAACATGCATTCATCACTTAGATCATACTCCGGGCGAATAGTTGAATTATAATCATAACAATAATAATTACATTATTACAAGGTATTTAACACTCTTTTTAACTAATGATAAACAACAACCTTAGTATACAAATTTCATCACATGCAGGTTAATAATAGAGCTCAGACTATCAGAATTTGCTTTGCTTGCATGCAAGGCCACACGAGACATCCATAGCTCTATGCCCTTGATGCAATTCGGTTCAACGGGATTCTCTCACTCTGTCTAGGTGCTCTTTCTAATGGAGATATCAACTGTGGCATTGTCATTCCCCCAGAAACAATTATTTCTGCATAACCATTAATGCAATAATGTTACTTACACGAACTATTCATGACATATTAAGATCATACAAGGGACATTGATAAGAAAAAGGTAATTAAGGAAAAGAGAACCTACCTATGCCTTCTCGAATAGAAAGATTTGGTCTTATAATTTCTTTGGAGTTAACCAAAAATATATCCCCAATATATAGATGGTTTGTAGGGACAAAAACACTACAGAGCTCTTCGTCTTCATTTTCTTTCTGGGATGGAGAGGAAACATCAAACGGTAAATAAAGAAAACAAAAATTTAGAATTAGTAGAAGACCAAGTAATATGATTCATCAGAGGATACACACATCATAAAGGATGAAAATGAGGTAAATGCAAGACCCATAGACACTATAAACTCATAGTATTCAGCATATACATATGTCGATCTCTATAGGCCATAGGCCATTAGTAGATTCCATTAGCAACATACTCAACTGCTGCAAACTAATGAGGCGAATTCCTCTCACTTGCAAAGATGCATCACATCATGATATACAAGTCAAATATTTATCAATGATAGAACTGGTGAAATGATATCAGATTATCAGTACCTGTAGAGTAACAGTAGATGTAATAAAGCCAAAAGCATATTCACCAACACGTGGGTGACGGATAATTGCAACTTCCTTAAAGGCTGTGGTATTTTGATCTGTGAAGAAGATAAAGGGGGAAATATATGAGCTTGGTTGCGTCCTTGTCATGATGTCATCGCTATATGAAAATGGTCAATCTATAGCTGATATGGATGCGAGCTGGAGATAAGTAACTGTGTTATCGAGCAAAGATAGACGTGCTTGTGTATATACCTGGAGATATTGCAGCACTAATCTGCTTGGACGCAGAGTATATATGCCTAACAAGGGGCATTCGCTTTATGAACCATTCTCCAAGCCAGAAAACAGTGGCACCCATCCATGATGAAACAAAAACACCAATAAGAAATACAAAAACCAAAGATGTAATAAAACCAAGTCCTGCACCACAAAACAAGAGTTTCAAACTTTACTATGCTGCATTGGGAATATACAAGTAAAGTCAAAATGACAAAGGCCAGAAATGTGAAGAAATTTAAAACCAGAGAGGAGGAAGGAAAAGGGGGGGGGGGGGTACACATGTTTCAGGCTTTCTGCAACTATATGCAGGGTCCGAATTTAGTAGGAGGAAAACCAGACAGTAATATTTCCTCAGGAACAAGGGAAGAATAGGATAAATGGAACAGAAGTAAAGTTATGAATGTAGCAATACTCCATATTTCTCAGTGTATCAAAAATGGAATTCTATTAAAACAGCCTTGGCCAAAAACACCAACTGAGAAATAATGACTATAAAATGAATAGCTTTTCAAGAGTTATGCCAATCTGTATATCCTTTTCCCATTTTTTACACTTAAAGGCATTTCATAGGTAATGAATACTTCCTCAAGACCTGTTAAGCAATGAAAAGAGTACAAATTGTTCCAAAAACTAATTCCTCCATTAGAATAAACCACAGAGCCAATAAACCCAATAGAATCCTCTATCAGAATCACTGTCAACTGTTGAGAAACTTTAATTCCTTCATCTCCAAAGTCAAAATTCACAAACACACCCTTATTGAACTATTTTCATTTGCCTTTTTATGAATTTAGAGATATGAAATCTAGAACACAAAAATTCCCCCCATCCGTAATCACTCAGTACCAAGTAAAAAATACATGATAAAATGATGTAAAGAGAATGGTAAAATAACACTCACCAAATATGTCAATGCCAAGCCTGGAGTATATTGGGCTAAAGAAACCATCAACAAATTGAATAAACCACCATGTAATAAAGAAGGTAACTGCAACTGGGAAAAGAACTACACTGCAAATCCAAGATAAAATGAATAATTAAGCCAAATATACCAATAACACTTATTCAACTCAATAAGTACATTAGTTAATTACCATCCGGTCATAAATTTCTTTGATACCCAACTTTGGAGAACAAAGCAACATGCCTGAAACAAATACACATAATAAGTCAATGGCGATACAAACAAACTAAAATATGTCCTGAAACAATTCGAAACATGAGAACCTGTATACATCAAACAAATGCACATTAATCATGTAGTTTTTTCCAGAGGGAGAGAGGGCAATTGGGGATTATGTTACAATATTTTATGATTTTACGTTATTTTCCCTACGAATTATTTTAAGGATGTCCAAGGTAAAGAAATCAAGGAGCAATTCAGGTCACAAGTGCAACCATAAAAATATTTTTAGCTACATCATCTTAGCAACAAATTAGAGAATGAACTTCAAGAACCCAGTTGGTTCATTTACGAAGAGTGCATATAGTTACAAAAAGCAATGTCTTTAGGGATTTGAATAAAGAAATCCCATTATATTCCTATCGAATTTGGGATCTTGGCCGTCACTGCAGAATACAGATCGATTTGCACAGTAAATGCGATTAGACATCAGATTCTAGGTTCAAGATTCTCTGTGATTTCAAACGTCAACGATTCAGATTAACTGGATAAAATGTCTAATAATTTAAGGTAAAGAAAATAGGAAAAAGGAGGGTTGACCCTGCGAGTGGAGGAATTAGGAGAATTCGGGGGAGACTTTGCCGGATCTTCGGGATCTTCGGAAGAGGCATTGTCTGCTTGACTCAGAGGAATCGAAGTTGATTCTTTCTCTTCCGCCATCTTCTTCTTCTTCTTCTCCAGTTCAGTTCAGTTCAGCTCAATTTGCTTTGACTTCTTCTACTAAGGACTAATACAGATCCATGGAATGGAATAGAAATAAATCTATAGATTGGATGGATTTCAACAATGATACTGTCTTCGATACTACGCAATATTCACTCTCTCACCCGCCAGATAAAATCGGATCGCCTCTGTAATGGTAACGTGGCTTTCGAGTATGTCCCTCCGTATGTGACCCTACCCTTCTCTCTAGGGTTTTTTCTCCATTCATCTTTGTTTCTTTGTTTTCTTTTCAAGGAAAGTGTGAATTAGGTCTACTAAGTGCATGTTTGGGCACCATTATTTTATTAAAAAAAAAAGATCTTTTTTCAATAAAAAAAAATTTTTTTTTTTATTTTTAACGTATTTGGCAAATTTTTAGTAGTAAAAGTAAAAGATTTTTTTTAAAAGATCTTTTTTTTTAAAAAAAAAAATATTTTTCATGTAATAAATGAATAAAAAAGTACTTTTATATTGTTATACTCAAACATAATTGATAGATAAAAAGACTTTTTTACATGAGATATCCAAACATAAAATTACTTTTACTTCTCTACAATAAGATCTTTTAAAAAAGATAACTCAAAAAAAGATCTTTTTTTAAAAACTCACCCTAACAAATCCTAAGATTTTGATCTCCTATTAATTAGTTCCCAAAAAAATATTAATTTGATTTTTCAAGAGAGCAAACAGTACAGTGATGTTTATATGCAGAGTAATTAATCAAATCCGTCTCCAAAGATTTTAAAAATAGATATTTTAGTTTTTAAAAGAAATTAATATACAAATCAATTCCTAATGTTTTTTCGTCAAACATAACAGTTTTCATTCATTTTACTTTTAAAGTAATTACTCAAATCAGTCATAATGATTTTAAAAACGGACATTTTAATCCTCAAAAAAATTAATACACAGATCAATCTGCAAGGTTTTATTCCGACAGACAAATCAGTCTCCAGTTCATTTTTCGACAGAGTAACCCAGATCAGTCCCTAAAAATTTTAAAAATAGACATTTTAGTCCCAAAAGAATTAACATACAGATCAATTCCCAACATTTTTCTCCGTCAGACATAACAATCCTCTATTCAAAAAGAATAAAATAAAATTATTATTATTATTAATTGCACAATAATATTGTACTATAATTTTTTTGTATTTTTGGACAAAAATAATAATAAATTTATTCATTAGATTTTTATGTATGTATTTCTAATATAAAAAGTCTATATACACACATACATAGTCACTCAATAATAATAATAATAATCAATTAAATTATTAGAGATTATTTTACAAAAAAATTAAAGTTGAAATTATTTGATATTTTTGTATTTAATATAATCAAAAGATGTCTTACTTTAAAAAATATGTTTGTATTAAAAGAAAATGTTTTAATTTGAATTTCAAAGCATCATTATTCACCTTACTTGTTTCTAACGAAAAGAGTGTATTAATATGCTAGTGTTCGTTGTCCACATGCACAAAGATAAGTTAATAATAATGTTTTGAAATCCAAATTAAAACATTTTCTTTTAATACAAACATGTTTTTTAAAGTAGGACATCTTTTGATTATATTAAATACAAAAATATCAAATAGTTTTAACTTTAAAATTTTTGTAGAATAATCTAATAATTTTATTGAATATTGTTGTTGTTGTTGTTGTTGTTGTTGTTGTTGTTGTTGTTGTTGTTGTTGTTGAGTGACTATGTATGTGTATATATATATATATATACTTTGTATATTAGAAATACATACATAAGAATCTAATGAATAAATTTATCATTATTTTTGTCCAAAAAATACAAAATAAAATATGGAACAATATTATTGTGTAATTAATAATAATAATAATAATAATAATAATAATAATAATAATAATAATTTTATTTTTTTTATAGAGGACTGTTATGTTTGATAGATAAAAACGTTGGGGATTGATCTGTATATTAATTTTTTTAGGGACTAAAATGTCCATTTTTAAAATATTTGGGGACTGATTTGGATAATTACTCTGCCAGAAAATGAACTGGGAACTGATTTGTCTGCCGGAGTAAAATCTTGGGGATTGATCTATGTATTAATTTTTCTTGAGGACTAAAATGTCCACTTTTAAGATCTTTGGGGACTAATTTGGGTAATTATTCTTACTTTTACTATGTGTCGACCATTATTATTATTAACTTAGCTTTGTGCATGAGTGCATGTGGACCATGGCACTAACATATTAATACACTCTTTTCATTAGAAACAAGTAAGGTGAATAATGATGTTTTGAAATCCAAATTAAAATATTTTCTTTTAATACAAACATATTTTTTAAAATAAAACATCTTTTAATTATATTAAATACAAAAATATCAAATGATTTCAACCTTGAATTTCTTGTAGAATAATCTCTAATAATTTTATTAATTATCATTATTATTATTATTATTATTATTATTATTATTATTATTATTATTATTATTATTATTATTGAGTGAATATATATATATATATATATATATATATATATATATATATATAAGAGATTGAATTTTGATGCAATTTTTTGTAAGTATGACGAGAAAAATGAGATATTATTATCTTTAAAATTTGGTGATTTTTCGTTAAGTATATATATATTTTTTAATTTTTTTTGTTAACAACTAATAATACTTTTAAAAAATCACAAAAAAACATATACTTAGCAAAAAAGTCAGCAAATTTTAAGAATAATAATATCTCATTAATCATTCTTGCAAAAAATCACATCAAAATTTAATCTTTAAGACATCTTTTGAAAATAAATATTTACTGTTGGATATTTTTGTCACATTTTTTTAAATTATTTAAAAGCATTTTTGTCGATAGTAAATTTCGAGTACATTTTTTTCAGCATTTGAATAATTCGGGAGCGCTTTTGGTGGTTAAAAAAAGTAAAATAAAATTATTATTATTATTATTATTATTATTATTATTATTATTATTATTATTATTATTATTATTACACAATAATACTGTACCATAATTTTTCATATTTTTTTGGACAAAAATAATGATAATATATATATATAATAATAATGATAATAATAATAATAATAATAATAATAATAATAATAATAATAATAATTTTATTTTACTTTTTTTGGACGGAGGACTGTTATGTCTGACGGAGAGGAACGTTAGAAATTGATCTGTGTATTAATTTTTTTTAGGGACTAAAATGTCTGTTTTTAAAATTTTTGGGGATTGATCTGGGTAATTATTCTGCCAGAAAATGAACTGAGATTGATTTGTTTGCCGGAGTAAAACCTTGGAAATTGATCTGTATATTAATTTTTCTTAGGAACTAAAATATCCGCTTTTAAAATCTTTGGAAATTGATTTGGGTAATAACTCTTATATGTATGATGTCTATTTATGAAATATTAACTTTATCTATTTTAGTAAAATTTATAATAAATAAAGAGCCATTAATAAAAATTATATAAAATTTTAAAAGACAATAAATATTTTATTATCTAAAACTACATCATTTTTATATTCATACGATAACAATAGAACACGCATCACTATAGATAATGAAATATATAAATAATACCGTTTTATTTTACACTATTCATTAACAAAATGACATATATATCTATCATTTACTATTATAAAAAATTTAATCAATACTTTTTTTAAAATTAATTAATCCGAGATCAAATTTTTCGAGTATCTAATTATTTAATTATCATCTTATTCATTTCTTTTTATTTTCTTTTTGTTTTTATTTTTTCTTCTTTCTTCCAATCCAATTTTTGGGACATTTTTGCTCCGTCATTTCGTAATTGTTGTACAAGTGATTATTTTTGTAAGATGTTTGAGTGTAGAATAAGAAATTACGTTTTTTCTTTGCTTGACCCTTAAAAATAAATCATTCTTAAAGTAAAAATATGTTGAAAATAATATATTTTTGTATTTTAAGTAATATTTTTATATTATATATTATATGGTATTATCTTTACTTTAAAATAATTTATTTTTACATAAATATTATATAATTTTATTAAATTTAATTTTTAAAAGTAAAATTTTATTAATTTATTACAGGGTTAAGTACTGAAATCGTCCCTAAGGTCTGGGGTGAAAATCAAAATCGTCCCTGACCTTTTTTTGTTATTAGAATCATCCTCAACGTTACAAAACGTTATAAAATCATCATTTTTACAAAAAATAGTAATACTTTGACAATTTTACCCTTAAAACAAAAATAAAAATAATATTAAAAAAAAAAGAAAAACCCCACTCCACCCCACTCCCAGTCTCTTTGGTCTCTCTCTCCCCCCTTTACCCCCAGAATTTTACTTTCCTCCTACTTTCAGATCTAACCAAACTCTCAGGCCCTGACCCTTCTTTCCAAGTTTCAACTTCCTTCTTCCTCATTCTTTCGGAACGTCAGTGAAAGGGTCTTCCATGAGGGGATCGTCGGTAGTGGGAGATCGGTGACGCCGCCGCCTCCGATGGCAGGGAAGAAGGCGGCGCCGGTGGCGGAGGAGGATGACGCAAGGAGCAAGTATGGGGAGATGATGGAGATGAAGATGGTGGTGCAGCATAAGGACTTGAAAGAGATCGTGGAAACCATTAAAGAGAGCTTTGACAAAGCTGCGGTGGCCGGAGATCAGGTCTCTGAGATGCTCCAGATCAATCAGGCACAACTCGATCGCAGTTTCAAGCAATTGAGGAGTTTGTTCTCTTCTTCTTGTTTGTTTGTTTTGATAATTAGTTGATAATCAATTTTGGCTTTTTTATTTGTTTCATTTGTATGGTTACTGAATTTTTGGGCAATTAAGGGGTTAAGTTCATTGGTTCTCCTTGACCATCACTTCTTCTCTGGACCCATTCCTCCCTTGATGAATCATTACTACTGCTACTCATCAACCTGTTTTCGTTGTTCACGTTGTTGTTAAGATGCGCTTGTTGCCTCAGTCTCACTTGGGCAGCAACAAAAACAGCATGATGATGTTGATGAGAAAGGTAGCTTGGAGGTGGTACTTGCTGCAGCATGTTCTGGAAGCTGAGAGTACCTAAAGAAGACGAAGAAGAAGAGACGGGTTGTTGGAAGTTAATGGCAATAGTTGGAGAGAAGAAAGGGAAGAGATAAGGAAGTGGGGTGCAGGTGGAGGGGGAGGGTTTTTTTTTTATTTTTTAATATTATTTTTATTAATTGATAAGGGTAATTTGGTAAAATAAAATAAAAAAGGACGATTTTATAACGTTTTGTAATGTTGAGGATGATTTTAATAACAAAAAAAGGTTGGGGACGATTTTGATTTTCACCCCAGACCTTAGGGACGATTTCAGTACTTAACCCATTTATTATATGAAATTTATATATAATAATTTTATATCAGGTTGACCCAATTTAATTTAATTTTATTTCGGGTCAATTTAGTATCGACTCAAAATAAACTCATTACAATATTAAGGTCAGATTCGGGCTAATTGAACCCAGCTCGGTTCAACCTATAAATATCTCTCGTAAAAAATATAATTCTAAAAATCAAACTTAACTAGTCGGTCAAACTAATTTAAGTGTAAACTGATGCTTAGTCTAGTTTGAATCTTAAGCAAAATCGTTTGATTTCAAATTGGTGATGAGCAGTAAAACTATCAAAAAATATCCAAAATCATCCAGGATAACTCTTAGATACACCGATTTCAGAAAAAGAAAAATTAAAAGAGAAAAGTAGATTCAAAGATCAGAAATCAAGCAAGGAAAGAGGTGTGAAAAGAGGCTATGAACAGCGACTATCAGCTGTAAAATAAGTTAGTAAAGGTGATCTTAACAAAACTGACAGAGATGCCGAAGGCATAGATGGGACTCCAGAAAATTTCATCAATGAAATAAAAAAGTTAAGTAATCCCAAATATGAGAAATTTTAACATAAGTCACCAATATGTGATTCTTTTTCAAAAATGCTTTAAAAGAAAAATGTCGTTGGAAGTGGCGATTACAAGAAAAAAAGGTTTGTGATCATGCTTTTTTCTTGTCACGCTTTAAAAACGTGGCCAAAAGGGGTAAATGACCACCCTTTTATGAGGGTAGCGATTGATTAGAGATTTGGCCATGTTTTTTTTTGTTATGCTTTAAAAACGTGGCGAAAGAGGCCAATGACTACACTTTTATGAGGGTGGTAATTAATTAGAGATTTGGCCACATTTTTTTGTGTGCGAGAAACAGGCACGATTTTAAAGTGTGACAACATGATTTCGTTATAGTGACGTTTTAAAAGCGTGACTGTTTTCTGTAATTCTTTTGGCACGTTTAAAAAACGTAGCTAAAAGGTTTCCCAACCAAAAAAAGCTTTTGTTCTTTTATCAAAATCTAACACTCCTAATAACCTAATAACAAAATCCTAACCCTAAGTGAGAGTCAGTGGCGCAGTGTCTCCCTCACCCCTGTTCTCAGAATCTCTATGTTCCTTTATAGTGCCTTAGGGCTGGAAGTGAGTCAAGTCAACCCATGAGCCAGTTCGAACTCGATTCGTTAATAGTTCGATAAGCTAAATTCATGAGCTAGTGAGTCAAGATTGAGCTTAGAATTGAACTCATAAATTAAATGGGTCAAACTCAAATTCATTAACTCGTAAACTGTCTCGATTATATATATTAATGATGTTAATTATTTAAAATTTTATATTTATTTTTAATATATAATTTTAATGTAGGACATAAATAAAAAAATTTATAATTTATTAATAAATAAATAATATATAAAATTAATCTTTTTAAATATTTTTAAAATATATAAATTATAATTTATTAATATAAAATTATTGATTATATTCCTATTATTTGAATTATGGTTAAAAAATAAACTCTAAACTCTATTGTTAATGAACTGAGCTCAATTTTTGTATGCGAGCCGAGCCCTAACCGCCTCCCTCCCTCCCTCCATCCCTCCATCCGTAGAATCGTAGACCATAACGCGTCCCTCCCTCCTCCTCCATCTGCGACGCCGTTGTCCTGCCCTGCCAATCTGCCATCCTTCTCACGCAACCGCGGTGGTGGCACGTTCCTCGTCACCAAGTCGCGAGTCCCTACCGCGGCGCTCTTCTCCGCGGTAAGAGTAAAGGACATCATTTTGAAGCGGAAGATCGGAAAGGGATCGTTCTCAGCGGTGTGGAGGGCAGAGCATAGAGGCACCGGCGAAGAGGTGGCAGTGAAACAGGTCTTCCTCTCCAAACTCAGCCCTCGTCTTAAGTCATCGTTCCACTGCGAGCTCAATTTCTTGTCCTCCGTCAACCACCCCAACATCGTTCGCCTCCTTGATTTCTTCCAGGTTCTTCTTTTTTAATTTTAGTTCCCTTTTATTTGAATGCCCTTTTTCTTATTTTTTAAATTAAAGTGAAATATGTTGAAAAAAAATCAATTCTTTGTTGCATAATTGAAGGATCATTTTATTATTGTTATTTAAACTTTCGCTATTCTAATTTCTACTTTAGTATGATGGATGTGCGTACTTAGTGATGGAGTTCTGTGCTGGAGGGAACCTTGCTTCTTATATCCGATCCCATGGGAGAGTTCAACAACAAACTGCCAGAAGATTCATGCAGCAGCTTGGTAACTCTTTTTCCTGCATTCTTTATTGAAGTATTCTTTTGGTGTTGGAGCATGTTTTAGCCTTGCAAGTTTGCAACTAAGGAGTTTGGTCCTGTGTTTTGTAGGTTCTGGTATGAAAATATTACAAAGTTATGGAATCATTCATAGAGACTTGAAACCAGAGAGTAAAGCTAAAATGAAAAATGTGTGACATTGTTGCTACTTTGGTTTGAGATGCCTATTACTACATTAGCATTTATGTGAAGTAAATACTTACTTCGGTTGGTGGATTGTGAGGGCCATTAGTAAATACTTACTTTAGGAAATGCTGTATTGAGAGACGCTGGTGGATATATTCAAGAAGAGGTGTGTTATTAATTGTATGCAGTTAGAGCACCTCATCATGACTCAAAATCTAATGAACAAGAGATCAAGTAAGTCACTTTAGTAATAATATCTTCTAAATTATCCCTCTTTTAAATCCTTTTAGATACTAGTACATATTTCTTTTCATGTAGCTCAACTCAAGAATGGCATATACTGAACCTTACTCGAATCATAAGCTATGCCCTTTTTCCAAGATTCAGGTATGCATGTATGTTTTTTCTTCTTTTTTTCGTTTTGATAATTGAATAAGGCTCAACATTCAAAGTGAATGGAGCAAATTTTACTAGTTTATGAAACTATATCAATTATTGAGAAGGTAGATGCCTAAAACTATGACGATCATTTTGGAATTTTGACCAGCCCAAATAGAAAGTTCCTTGTGTTTTTATCTGCGAAAAGTGCTGTGGATTCAGGAGCGCACAATGCTACAAACTGCATGGAAAACTCACTACAAACTGCATCATAATGAGTGTATAAGGTATATATTTTTATCTGCTATGGTTTTATTATTTCTTTCTAATCGAAGCTCAACCTTATACGCACAATAGTGATGAACAATGATGCATTTCAACATTTTACTAACGAGACATCTCTTTTTATGTTCTTTTTAGGTTGATATGGTTGTTGTTACTGATGGGAGCAAAATTTTGGGACTTGGAGATTGGAGTTCATGGAAATGGCAATCCATTGGGAAGCTTGATCTGTATGTTGCAGCTGCTGGGATAAATCCTAAAGGGTATATGTGCAACATTTTCCATTTATTATTTCTTCCAAACTGTTCAAATATTGATAAAATAATAGCTTTAAGATATCTGTGTTAAAATATCCAAGTTTTGGTTTAAATGTTATGATGAATAATACTTAAAAAGCATTTTTTGATCGAAGTTCCTTTTCATCACAGAGTTCGTGCCCTGGGATGATTCCGTCGCCGTGAATGACATTATTGCTGGTCTAAAAGGATTTAGAGATGATGATGTGAAGCCATTTTCTTCTGGTTTGAATTCAGCTGAGACTCAGGTTTGTTTGTAGATAGAAATAATTTGATTCTTTTTCTTGTTAATGTAGGAATATATACAAGTAATTCAGCAAGGTAATGAACTTAAATCTAACGCCATTGATATGAATACATTATTTTATTGCATTGATCTTGATTAGAACGAAAGTAGAGGATTTTCTTCTCTCTGTTTTTCAAACAAACAGTTTTTCACTAATGAAATTTCTTAGGATCCTCTATTCGTTGCATTTCTGATTGCAAGTCAAAATAATTTAACTAACAAAATAAGCAATAAGTTCTTTTTCTAGCTAGGTTTATATTCTCTGGCTCCCTTCATTCTCTGTCTCAATGTTTCGTGTAACACCCTAACTATCAAAATGTCATGCTTCCGGCTGCGCCACTCTGATAGCTCGGGTATTACGACAACTCTTAGAATATTTAATATTAAAATATATGTCTGTTTAAAGCTTAAACTGAATTTTTCAAAAAACATACATTCATACTTACAATATAAATTACAATACATCACAGGAAATAATATATATATATATATATATATATATATATATCAAAATTCTATCCCTCTTACAAAACATGCAAAGTTAAAGGCGAGGGAAACATAAGTACTAAAACAATGCAGAAATATCGGCTAACAGAAAAGAAATAAGCTCTTCCGAACTTCGTCATCCATAACCTGAAAAAGAAAAGTCCTGTAGGGGAGTGAGAACATCATCCTCAAAAGGGTTCTCACTATAGGGTTGCAGAATTACTATAATAGGATACGCGAGATAAAATCGTTACAGTGATTAATAACTGCCTTATGCAACTTTTCCAAAAACAAAGGTTTACTATAAAGAAAAATCTGAAATCTTTTCTGAAAGAGGAAACTGTTCTTTTTTTTAAAAATTCAAAGGCCTTTCAAAAGGTTTATCTATGCTGATCGAGATTAGTTTTTCATACTTTTCTAAACCAGAAACATTAACCAAACATGGCCTTCGAACCACCTCATGATCAACCACGGCCCTAGGCCCAAGCAGTCCAAACAACAACCAATCACCACGGTCCAACAGAATTCTAGTTGCAAACACAAGTAGAAAAGTTCAAGCACAAACAAACAATTACTTCAAGTAGAACAATTAGCAGTTAACCACAATTAATCACAAAGGCAAACCAAGTACAATATGCACACTCAAACAATGTCACATAGATGCATATGATGAATGCCTGTCCTAGTGGCTGATGAGTCTCATCTGTCGGTTATAAAGCCAACTCGATAAGTCCTGGTAGCTAACCATTGGACTGTCCCTCTGTCGTGCATCCCCAACTCGAGTTATTCACAGCCATAATCATAATTCACATCCAACACTCTCACTGGTGTATATTCACGGGGGCGAGCTCATCCGTAACTTTCACAGTGTCCGGCCACACTTACAACATAGGGTCAGCAGAGTATCGAGTCTCAACCGGGAGCACGTGGTGACTAGCCACTGCTTCTACCCAGGAAAACTCGTATCTCAGATAATTGGAAGTGCAACAATCACTTTATCAATTTAATAACCATTCATATTCATATTCAGCCATCCGGCTCATAACATATTCTACAACCAGCCATGATTCATTATCATATATAGCCATTCCGGCTCATAATATATTCCACAAACAGTCATAATTCATTATCATATACAGCCATTCCGGCTCATAACATAATAGCACTTCCACCATCCAACATCATAAAACTCATAAAATCATCATTCAAGCCATAAATCACTTTTCTCAAAGCACTTTTCTTTGAAAATCAAATTCAATTCATCTCAATCTTAACTTCAAAATCCGCATTCTCAAATCACTTCTAGCTTATAAGCCATCTTTCTCAAAAGAAATTTTCTCTTTCAAAACAAGCCACATTTCCACAACATCCTTCTAAAACTTACAAACAATTCGGCAACTAGGCCAAATTAAAAATCTCTTATGAAAGCTCCAAAAATCAATCATCCCAAAACTGAATTTGGTAATAGAAATTTCTCAACAAAGTCTCAAGACTTTAGGGAAGGACAACCTATCTCAGTTTCTTAAAGATTCATTGAAACTCTTAAAATCATATATTCTTGGTTGAAGTAAATAAAAAATAGAGTTTATTATAAAACCGGATCATATAAAGTCACAAGTCCGAACCCAATCCAAAGCCAATTCACTTGAAATGGAACCGATTCATTTAAATCAAAACCCCTTTCAGGTTCCTCCTTAAAACCAATTCTTTGACTTCTTCCAAAATGTCACAAACGCAATTATTCAATCAAGAATCCAATTTCCTTCAAAATCACTAAAAGCTCCTCTGAACAAAATCCTTAAGTCTAACTAAAAGCATAACCCCTTTTTATATTAAAAATAAATCTTGGAACATAGAACCTTTCCTCAGTGATTCAAATTGGTAAAGTAATTCCTTTCTGAGTAAATCGAACTCAAGACATATAGTTTTCTCAAATAAATGAAACTCGAAAACATAACTATTTTCTTAATAAATCAAATAATCCGATTTCTCAAATCCCAAACCTTTCTAAATAACTTTTCAAACAAAGTCTAAAGTTTTTATAGAAATTTCGACAGCACCTCCCCTAAAATTTGGACTTTGCCACCCCTTCTGGGTCCTAACCAAACCATTCCACAACCCTTTCCACGGGTTCAAAACCAAATCAATTTCAAATCTAACCGATTCCGAAAATTCATATCATTCTCATCTTTCAAGAAAACAAATTCGGACTCAATTCCTTTACAGCAGATTAAACTTGATTTCAACAACTTTTTAAGAAACAATTTTAAAGAAGCACTTCAATAAGAGTCTGCTTTACAAACCGAATAATAATCCAGTCACATAAGCATTCATATTCATCCAAGACAACCAACATCACATAAAACTTATACAATCACTCAAGGCTATAATTTTACCACATAATATCCATATATAATAATTCCAGTATATAAAATATGCTTTTTCTGAAAAGGCCCCTACCTCAATACGCAAAACCACAGCCTAAATGCCTCACAGAGTTCTTTTCGCCTCAACCCGAATTGACGGCAACCAAAACCTCAGCTCCAAGCCACTTTTGCAATAACTACAGCAACTCTAATCGCAACATATAATAACTGAGACTCAAACTTATAGCAATTTGCGCCACAAAATCTCAGCGAAAGATAACAGAGCAGCGAATAAAGGACTCTTCAAAACAAAAACGCTTACCGTACTCGAGGGAACCAAGTAGCGGCAGCACCAGTGGCGGTTCCGGCAACACCAACGCCACAGCCGGTGACTAGAACGGTGGCAACTCGCGATTAACTCCTAGCACAGACAGCCTTAGCAACAACTCTCAAGGTAATGGAGAACTTAACGGATAAAGAAGTTGAAGCAGGGTTAGAGCTTACCAACACAGAAGACTCAGCGGCTGTTTTCGGCGGCAGAGGCGGTGACAGTGTCTTTTCGACGATGGCGGCGTAGTTTCTCGGCAACCCATCACTAGTGGTGGCGCTGGGCAGACACGGCGACGACGTGACTGGGCACGGCGGTTCCAGGTTCGCAGCCCTCTCTGACTCGCGAACTCTCTCTCTCTCCGTGGTTTAGCTTCGACGGCGGCTCCAAGGTGGACCAGTGGCGACGGCACGGACAGCAGCAGCGGCGCGACGATCCTCGCGAGGCCTTCCTCCCTTCTCACGCGCATGCCCTCTCGTCAGTCTCTTTCTCTCTCGCCTCAGTTCCGATCCGTGACGGAGACGACCCCGCGAACAGCAGCGGCGGCCTCAACTGGGCAGTGCACGGCGACAGAACGGCTCCCCGCGTGCAGTAGCTCGGTGTCTTCTTTCTTCAGCGGCATCGGCGGTGGTGGCGAGACTTAATGGCGCCGGCGCATCTCCCCTCTCCTGCTCCTCTTCTCTGTCGGTTCTCTCCCCTTCCATGAAGCTGCTGCTGTTGGTTTTGGGAAAAAAAGGGTTTCGGTGGTTAAGGGGGGGTGAGAATGGTAGCTAGGGTTTCATTTGGGATAGAAAGGGAAAAATTGATTTAATCAGAATTAGGGTTTGGGTATGGAATTAGAGATTTGGGTTAACTAGGGTTTGAAAATTCCTAAATCAATTTAGGTTATATGGTATTTATTTTGAAATCTAATTTAATCTTTAAAATTACTTTAAAATATTATTTGTAGTATAAAAATACTAATTGATTATCAATCAAATACTCTAATTGAAAATATATTACGGTATAACTAATTTTCTTTAAAAATAAAACCTAAAGTATTTATTTATGAAAATATTATCCTATAAAAATCTTATTATTTTACAGCTACTAATTTTATAATTTTAAATATAGAAAATAATTCAAAAATTGTAAAATTAGTTAAAATTCTAATATAAATATCCAAACATCATTATTTTGAATTTCTAAGACGTTAAATAGTAAATAGAAAAATAATCCAAGATTATAGAGTTTGAACAAAGATCTTAATTTATTTCAAATCCAATTAATCAAAATTACCTTTAATTATTTGTAATAAAATAATTTATGAACTTTAAAATTGTAAATAAAAATATATAATTTGAAATCAGTTTTTAACAACTTTTCAAAAGTTCTGGGTCTTACATTCCACCCACCTTATAAAAATTTTCGCCATCGAAAATTCAGAGTAATACATAAGAAACTACATAGTCTTTGTACTCTACTTTTAAATACTTTCTGGAAAAGTAAGAAATCTTAGCATATATATGTTCGAATAACACATGACCATGAGACTTAAATATAAAGGTAGGGTATATTGTAGAGCAGAAGATACAAGAAGGCTTGATGCAAAAGGCCAGATAGTTTCAAGGTTCTGCAAAAACTCAGAAAAACACAATAGGGTGCAAGCTTTTTAAGATAGACATTCACAAAAGTAAGATGGTAGTTAAAGTTGCAAAAGGCTACAGAGCAGACTGGCGTTAAGGCAACGGATATAACGTTCGCTCACAGATCTCGTATCCACTTCAGAACTTTAACTTCCCAACTCCATCAATCACTTTACAACTCCATAACTGGTCACAAATCTAACACTCGCAGACTCTTTCACAAGGAACAAAACCCCCACAACTCCTCATAACGTTGCACACTTACCGCTCCACCTTCCATATACACATGTCACGTCTTAAAGAACTAACGCATCGCGTTACTACGTCTACAAGTCATACGTGACATCAAAACAATTCTCGAGTCTACTTAGAAGGATACAAGATTTTAGAAAGAAGAGACAAATGTTAAAGATAATACTCATAGATTTGAAAGAATGTATGCAATTCCAGGTAAACAAAGATGCCCAAGCAATGAAGTTTGCTAGAAATAAATCAATTGATAACTTCAAAGATAACTATTGGATCAAAAAAATTCATTAGGATTGATAAGAAGAAAAATCAGCGCATTAGCTTGAAACAAATTCAAGCTGAGTCGAAGAAGTATGAGGTTTATAGAAAAGAATATCTCAAACCCAAGACAAAGTTCACAGAACTCAAGAGCACGATTAAAAATACTTTCGAATACATTGTTCATAAAAGAATCGAAAACTTGTGGAAAAATCACTTCGTAGTCTAAAAGAAAAGTTAAGCAACAAACATTCTTCAAGAGAGTAACAAAAGTATACACGTGGCTTTACTTTAATACAATTTCATGTTGAAGTAGATTATGTAGAGTTTTAGAACAAAATGCACATAGGTTTGACTAAGAGCTAAAATATTTCCTCAAATATTTTAGAAGGATAGTTAGGTGCACAACTTAACCAAAAGTAGTTCATAAGACTCGGAAGAAAATCAAATGCTTGTTCAAAAATTCTCAAAGTTCATATTCAAACAAACATGTATAAAAATTATAGCAAGGACGAAAGAGGAAGTTAAACTCTATTTAGAAAAAAAAATCCGAGGTAAAAATCTGCTTATAAATTGGTAAAGGAAATAAGTAATGCGTTACAAACGGGCAGGTTTCTACTAATTAGGGAAGCTTTTCAAAACTTCATTTAAAATAGCGCATGCTAACTTTAAAACAACTTTGTCAAAATTTGAACAATGGTTTCAATTACAATCAAGCAACAGAAGAATTTGCCTTACAATATCCCTAAAGGGGAATCAAAACGTCTTTAAAAAGTTTAAAACGGAACTCCAAGAGTATACTTGAAATCACCACTTCACAAGAACATTCAAGAAGATTAGGAAGTACTAAAAGGGAATCAACTCATCAATAGCAATTCTCAAGAAAGAATCTTTGACCAAGAACTCCGGCAAAAACAATGAGAGGATAAAAGATGCATGGAATTGAAACAAATCAAGTTGACTCATATAAGGATGAGGTTCACAAGAGAAGGGAAGTTGAGATTGATGGTAGTGCTCACAAGAGGTAGAAGAATGATTAAAACAGAATCAAGTATGACATTCATAGAGGTGGAAAGCCTAAGAAAGAACAAGTTCGTTCCTAAGAAGGAAAGATATGAGTCCAATATTTTCAAAGGAACAACAATGACATAAACAATGTAGTATACTAAACCAATCTCAAATCAAAATAAATTAGGTGAAGTTTATCTAACGAAAATCAACCGGAATAAAAGCGAAAAATCTTTTCTTTCCAGGATTTTGAAAAATACCTAAATACATAATCAAATAAAGATATGCATGGGAACTGTAGTAAAATTATTAGAAAGTCAAATTCTATTTAATGTAAGTGTAATTTCGTAAACCAGTAAAAAGTATATGCGAGGTATTAAAAATAAATAGTTGTCAAACTGTATAAGAAATTTTTAAAGTTTTATATAGATAAGTGTACATCGAATCAACAGCAATTTTATAAAAACTTCAAAATTAGTTGTAATTACTGTCAAATGAGAGAAAAACTGAATCATAATTTCTTTAAGAATAAACTCGGAATATGGACTTAAAAGACACAGCGCATCAAGACAAGTTCAAGCTATATCCAGGAATACGTGAATCAAGAAGAAGAATTAAAACAGAGAAAGATAGATACAACAAGGATTTCGAACAAGCATATGCAATTAGGATCAAACAAGAATGCATATGAATAGAAGAATGGGGTTAAAAAAAAAAAATCAAACTACTTTTCAAAAGGACCAGCAAACAAAAACTTCAAGTTAGGCTATGAGAGAACAAATCGACTCGAACATAGTTCAAGACACATAACTGAATAACCTCGAGAAATAGTTTCTAACGTTCCCAAAACCCGCGATTCACTTTATCCAAAACTCGTATATCATCTATGATAACCCATTAGTGCTTTCATATACATATTTCACTAGTATTAAGCCGGCCAAACTTAATATCAGGAATTATGCAATGCAAGGCTAATGGTATTAATCAATAGACTGTCATGTGCATAAAGCTCTAATTCTCGTCATTCGACAAGATTATTGCATGACAGACACTCAGAGTATGTAATTGAAGCATAGTCAGTCCATTCCTCAGGCTCTACAGGAAAGACTGCTCTGATACCATAATGTGACACCCTAACTATCAAAATGTCACGCTTCCGGCTGCGCCACTCTGATAGCTCGGGTATTACGACGACTCTTAGAATATTTAATACTAAAATATGAGCTTGTTTAAAGCTTAAATTGAATTTTTCAAAAAACATACATTCATACTTACAATATAAATTACAATACATCACAGGAAATATATATATATATATATATCAAAATTCTATCCCTCTTACAAAACTTGCAAAGTTAAAGGCGAGGGAAACATAAGTACTAAAACAATGCAGAAATATTGTCTAACAGAAAAGAAATAAGCTCTTCCGAATTTCGTCATGCATAACCTAAAAAAGAAAAGTCCTGTAGGGGAGTGAGAACATCGTCCTCGAAGGTTCTCACTATAGGGTTGCAGAATTACTACAATAGGATACGCGAGATAAAATCCTTACAGTGATTAATAACCGTCTTATGCAACTTTTCCAAAAGCAAATGTTTACTATAAAGAAAATTCTGAAATCTTTTCTGAAAGAGGAAACTGTTCTTTTTTTAAAAATTCAAAGGCCTTTCAAAAGGTTTATTTATGCTGATCCAGATTAGTTTTTCATACTTTTGTAAACCAGAAACATTAACCAAACATGGCCTTCGAACCACCTCATGATCAACCACGGCCCTAGGCCCAAGCAGTCCAAACAACAACCAATCACCACAGTCCAACAGAATCCCAGTTGCAAACACAAGTAGAAAAGTTCAAGCACAAACAAACAATTACTTCAAGTAGAACAATTAGCAATTAACCACAATTAATCACAAAGGCAAACCAAGTACAATATGCACACTCAAACAATGTCACATAGATGCATATGATGAATGCCTGTCCTAGTGGCTGATGAGTCTCATCTGTCGGTTATAAAGCCAACTCGACAAGTCCTGGTAGCTAACCATTGGACTGTCCCTCTGTCGTGCATCCCCAACTCGAGTTATTCACAGCCATAATCATAATTCACATCCAACACTCTCACTGGTGTATATTCACGGGGGCGAGCTCATCCGTAACTTTCACAGTCCGGCCACATTTACGACATAGGGTCAGCAGAGTATCGAGTCTCAACCGGGAGCACGTGGTGGCTAGCCAATGCTTCTACCCAGGAAAACTCGTATCTCAGATAATTGGAAGTGCAACAATCACTTTATCAATTTAATAACCATTCATATTCATACTCAGCCATCCGGCTCATAACATATTCTACAACCAGCCATGATTCATTATCATATATAGCCATTCCGGCTCATAATATATTCCACAAACAGTCATAATTCATTATCATATACAGCCATTCCGGCTCATAACATAATAGCACTTCCACCATCCAACATCATAAAACTCATAAAATCATCATTCAAGCCATAAATCACTTTTCTCAAAGCACTTTTCTTTGAAAATCAAATTCAATTCATCTCAATCTTAACTTCAAAATCCGCATTCTCAAATCACTTCTAGCTTATAAGCCATCTTTCTCAAAAGAAATTTCCTCTTTCAAAACAAGCCACATTTCCACAACATCCTTCTAAAACTTACAAACAATTCGGCAACTAGGCCAAATTAAAAATCTCTTATGAAAGCTCCAAAAATCAATCATATATTCTTGGTTGAAGTAAATAAAAAATAGAGTTTATTATAAAACCGGATCATATAAAGTCACAAGTCTGAACCCAATCCAAAGCCAATTCACTTGAAACGGAACCGATTCATTTAAATCAAAACCCCTTTCAGGTTCCTCCTTAAAACCAATTCTTTGACTTCTTCCAAAATGTCACAAACGCAATTATTCTATCAAGAATCCAATTTCCTTCAAAATCACTAAAAGCTCCTCTGAACAAAATCTTTAAGTCTAACTAAAAGTATAACCCCTTTTTATATTAAAAATAAATCTTGGAACATAGAACCTTTCCTCAGTGATTCAAAATGGTAAAGTAATTCCTTTCTGAATAAATCGAACTCAAGACATATAGTTTTCTCAAATAAATGAAACTCGAAAACATAACTATTTTCTTAATAAATCAAATAATACAATTTCTCAAATCCCAAACCTTTCTAAATAACTTTTCAAACAAAGTCTAAAGCTTTTATAGAAATTTCGGCAGCACCTCCCCTAAAACTTGGACTTTACTACCATTCCACAACCCCTTCCACGGGTTCAAAACCAAATTAATTTCAAATTAAATCAGACCGATTCCGAAAATTCATATCATTCTCATCTTTCAAGAAAACAAATTCGGACTCAATTCCTTTACAGCAGATTAAACTTGATTTCAACAACTTTTTAAGAAACAATTTTAAAGAAGCACTTCAATAACAGTCTGCTTTACAAACCGAATAATAATCCAGTCACGCAAGCATTCATATTCATCCAAGACAACCAACATCACATAAAACTTATACAATCACTCATGGCTACAATTTTACCACATAATATCCATATATAATAATTACAGTATATAAAATATGCTTTTTCTGAAAAAGCCCCTACCTCAATACGCAAAACCACAGCCCAAACGCCTCACAGAGTTCTTTTCGCCTCAACCCGAATTGATGGCAACCAAAACCTCAGCTCCAAGCCACTTTTGCAATAACCACAGCAACTCTAATCGCAACATATAATAACTGAGACTCAAACTTATAGCAATTTGCGCTACAAAACCTCAGCGTAAGATAACAGAGCAGCGATTAAAGGATTCTTCATAACAAAAACGCTTACTGTACTCGAGGGAACCTAGTAGCGGCAGCACCAACGCCATAGCCAGTGACCCGAACGGCGGCAACTCGCGATAAACTCCTAGCACAGATAGCCTTAGCAACAACTCTCATGGTAATGGAGAACTTAACGGATAAAGAAGCTGAAGCAGTGTTAGAGCTTACCAACACAGAAGACTCAGCCGCTGTTTTCGGCGGCAGAGGCAACGACAGGGTCTTTCCGACAATGGCAGCGTAGTTTCTCGGCAACCCATCACCAGTGGTTGCGCTGGGCAGAGACGGCGACGGCGTGACTGGGCGCGGCGGTTCCAGGTTCGCAGCCCTCTCTGACTCGCGAACTTTCTCTCTCCGTGGTTCAGCTTCGACGGCGGCTCCAAGGTGGACCAGTGGCGACGGCACGGACAGCAGCAGCGGCGCAACGCTCCTCGCGAGGCCTTCCTCCCTTCTCGCGCGCATGCCCCCCCGTCAGTCTCTTTCTCTCTCGCCTCAGTTCCGATCCGTGACGGAGACGACCCCGCGAACAGCAGCGGCGGCCTCAACTGGGCAGGGCGCGGCGACAGAACGGCTCCCTGCGTGAAGCAGCTCAGCGTCTCCTTACTTTAGCGGCATCGGCGGTGGTGGCGAGACCCAGTGGCGCCGGCGCAGCCCCCCTCTCCTGCTACTCTTCTCTGTCGGTTCTCTCCCCTTCCATGAAGCTACTGTTGTTGGTTTTGGGGAAAAAAGGGTTTCGGTGGTTGAAGGGGGGGTGAGGGTGGCAGCTAGGGTTTCATTTGGGACAGAAAGGGAAAAATTGATTTAATCAGAATTAGGGTTTGGGTATGGAATTAGAGATTTGGGTTAACTAGGGTTTGAAAATTCCTAAATCAATTTAGGTTATATGGTATTTATTTTGAAATCTAATTTAATCTTTAAAATTACTTTAAAATATTATTTGTGGTATAAAAATACTAATTGATTCTCAATCAAATACTCTAATTGAAAATATATTACGGTATAACTAATTTTCTTTATTAATAAAACCTAAAGTATTTATTTATAAAAATATTATCCTATAAAAATCTTATTATTTTACAGCTACTAATTTTATAATTTTAAATATAGAAAATAATTCAAAAATGGTAAAATTAGTTAAAATTCTAATATAAATATCCAAACATCATTATTTTGAATTTCTAAGACGTTAAATAGTAAATAGAAAAAAAATCCATGATTATAGAATTTGGACAAAGATCTTAATTTGTTTCAAATCCAATTAATCAAAATTACCTTTAATTATTTGCAATAAAATAATTTATGAACTTTAAAACTGTAAATAAAAATATATAATTTGGAATCAGTTTGTAACAACTTTTCAAAAGTTCTGAGCCTTACATTTCGACAATAATAATTAGAATTAGATATTTAGCATTTGAAGAGGGATATAGAGCTAGCATTAATTTTTTTATTGACTTTACATTATTATTGAGTAACCTTCAACATGTGATAGTTGTAGTTAATTACTTTGATAGTAGTTGTTATTGTCAATTACTAATATATATATATATATATATATATATATATAATTTGGCAGATTACAAAAATTTAGGTTTGAGTGGTTATCCTTGTTTGATACTGTTTTCAGTAGGTTCATTTCTTTTCTTTGCTTTATATGAACTTTGGTTGTTGCTACGGTACCAAGGTTGTCTTGCCATGTAATGTACTCTCTTGCTGTGAATCTTCATTTCTTGAGTCATGGAAATTTATGAATTATTGCTGCTATATAGGCCAGTGAGGGAGAACCATCAAGCAGTGCTGCACAGGCAAGCATTTCGTTTTGCTTTGTAACCTGGATCCTTGAGATTCTATTGTCCCTGGATACTTTCTTTGGGTGGCTTGAGAGGCAATAGGCTTAATAGCGGCAGGGAAAGAATTGCAAGGATTTAAAGCTCTGAATCTAAATAAATTATTGAGGGATTCTGAAAATTTTACTATCCAATACTGTACCAAAAATGAATTAGTACTTGAGGTTGTCTCAGTCGGCTTCATCATGCTCTTATATATCTTGTTTTATCATACTATTTTTTCTAATGGATTATTTTGATCATTTGAAGATTGTAATAACACTAGTTTGTAATTTTGTATCCCAAATCTGATTACAGATTTTTCTAAATGACAAAAAATTGTTTGACCTGCTGCTTGACTTTGTTTTCTACATACTTATTGTTCTTGGTGGTTGCAAACAGGTTTTACTATGTTTTGTTTTGTTCATTTAATTTGATAAGGATATAGCCACGCTTTAGAAGTGTGGCTGTATCTCTCATATACAGCCACGCTTTTAAGCATGTCAATATGTAAAAAGCGTGACAAAAAATAAAACGTGACGATAGGTCACCAAAAACGTAGCAATAGAGCAATTAGTACGCTTGCAAATATGATTTTTTTAAAAGTGTGTTAGTAACTCAAAAAATGTGACAAAAAACTATCGTCATATTTTTTTCAATTTTTTGTCACGCTTTAAAAGCGTGACAATAAAAATGTTTTCTGCGCACATTGTGCAATAAAAAAAAGGCATGGGGTCAGAAACACAAATTGCCTGAGCTAGTGGCGACTTCGGGAGATAAAAAATCAGAAGTGTGAGAGTCACCCAAAAAATCTCGCTGCATGTATTTGTTTTAGGAAAATTTTCAGGTGTTCCATTTATTTTATTTGAATTTCAATGTTATACGATTAAGTTGTAAGTTAATTTTTTGTCTTGTAGCTATTCATAAAAAGACAAAAATAGCCCTTCAATCATAAAAAAAAAAAAACAAAAGATAACATACGTGGCTTGAAGAAACCTGCACTGCTACACAGTAAAGCAATGTGCAAAAATTTTATTTCTTTATTTATTATAAATTATATTGTTTGTGAAGTCTCATAGAAAAAAGAGAATTTTGTTTAGAAAATACTTAAAAATAAAATTATTTGCAATAATGTGAGGTAAACCTATAAATATAACAAATTTATTAAAAGAAATAACACTTTTTTATATTCCAAAAATTATATATATCATGTTATTTTATATTGATTAAATAATTATGTATCTATTTTATATATTTTTTCTTAATTTAAGAAGTTATGATTTATAGAATTGGCACATTGATTTTAATTGAAAAAAAAATTAAAATCATAAACTTTAATCTTATCTTGTACATGATACATGACAAATTATTAAATTTAATATTTGTAAATATGATAATATTATGTTGTTACAATTTATTTTTTTATTGCTCAAATAAAATTATTCAATTTGAGTAATTTATTTTTTATTTTTAAAGGTATAAATTGTATTATTAATTATGATAAATGATATGTCTATTAAAAAAAAAGTAATTAAAACTTATTTTACTTCTACTTTTTTAAAATCAAAGTATTATTGATTTTTTAAAAAATCAAATAATTTAATTTTTTAGTAAAAATTTTTGTTTTAAATGCATCTAAATAAGTTTAAAATTTAATAAAAATACTTTATTATTTTAAAAAGTGTTTTTTCACAAAAAAAAATCTAATACAAATAAATACTTTTTTGAGTAATACTACACATTCAAATCTTTTTATGAACCAAGTCTAACCAAATTAAATTATAAGACTTGGAATATATTAGCTATAACTGATTTTTGTTATGTTAAACTAACTTGGTTATACTTGATTAATAAAAAATTTGGATGTATAGTATTATTTTATTTTTTTCTTTAAGTTATTCAATGTATTTAATGTTAATATTATTTCTCTTTAATAAGTACAGATGAACTAAAAAGACAATCTTACTTGCCTTACATATAATGACTTTTTTAGTTCTTTCTTATATAATAGTATTTAAATACAGCATGAACATTTCATTTTAAAAATATTTTTATAATATATGATTGAGATTTTTCTTTTACTATATTATTTTAAATAAAAAAAGCAAAGAGAAATAAAAGAAAAAAAAACTAGTGATAAATGTTAAATATATCTCTATAATTAAAAATATATTTTTTTCTTATTCTTTTTAAATTTTCTGTTTCTTTGCATTTGTTTATCTACTTATTTATAATATATTAAAGGTGAAACTAAATATTATTATCTTGAAAAACTAACACATAATATAAGTAAAAAATATTACACATGCATCTTAATAGTGAAGTTGACATATTTTTTTCTATTCAATATTTTCTTCGTCCATCTTTAATTTACTAATAGAGTAAAGTATCGTTTTTGTCTCCAACGTTTGGCGTAAGTCCTATTTATGTCCCTAACGTTTAAATCGTCCTATTTGTATCCTTAACATTTATAAAAGTGATTCAATGTTATCCTACTATCAATTATACTAACAAATCAGATTATATTTTTCAATTATTCTCACTTGGATGTATTCATTCTCAATTAGGTCTCACTTCGATGTGTTCGATTTTAATATTATACCCACTATTTGTGTTTAGATTCAATTATATCCCTAGAAAAGTGAATTATGTAAATGTTGTAGGAATTAGTTTCAACATTTGATGAGCTATTTTTCGGAGTAGATCATCGATTCTATCCCAAACATTTGTATTCTAACTTCAAGAAGAGATTTTTAAAACTCAAACTAAAGCGCTCATTATGTGTAATTGACGGCAGGATAACATTGAATCACTTTTACAAACGTTAGGGATACAAATAGGATGATTTAAACGTTAGGGATACAAATAGGATTTACCCCAAACGTTGGGGACAAAAACGATACTTTACTCTTACTAATATTAAGATCTTTTTTGTTTCGTTTACTTTTCTTAATTATCATACTGTATGAAAAAAAAAACATTAATAATAATATTTATTAAAATCTAAATTAAAAGATGATTATTCTAAATAGATTCTAAAAAATCACAACAAAAAAGTTCATATATTCTCATTTATTTCTTTGATAAGAATTATCATTATTTTTTAAAATAAACTAAATTTTATCATAAAACAAAATAGGAGAAAAGACTTAAACAAAATAATAGGGATAAGTATTGTTTTGGTCCCTAACGTTGAGGGTCAGAATCGAAACCGTCCCCATCGTAATTTTCGATTTAAAATCATCCTTAAAATTTTTTTTGTATTAAAATCGTCCTTTTTAATAAAATTTTTAATTTTATTCCTAAACTACCCTTATTTAATAAAAGGGTAAAGTATATTTTTTGTCCCTGAAGTTTATTAAAAGTTTCAAAAATACCCCTAAGTTTTAATTTGTTTCAATTTTATCCTTAATGTTTTCGATTTGCATCAATTCTATCCTTATCTTCAAATTTTTTGGTCAAACTATGGTCAACATTAATTTTTTCCAATAACACCCCCCAAACCCTATTCTCTTTCATCATCATCCCCAAACTCACTCACCAACAGTCCCATCCGGCTATCCCTCACTCCCTCTCTGATTATTTCTTCTGCTGTGTAGTCTACCTCCAGAACAACTCCCTATCCAGCCACCTCCCTCCGCCGCTCCTCAACCTCGCCAACCTCCAGCTACTCAATCTCGCTCACAACCTCTTCTTCGGCACGCTCTTCGGCCACATAACGAACTTCCTCTGGTACCTCGATTTGTCTTCCCACATATTTTCCGGCGACGTTCCAATGAACTTCTCCTCCAAATCTCAACGCCAGCTCATTAACTTGTCCTACAATGGCTTTTTCGGTGGGATTTCGGTCACCATCGGAGCTCTAAAGAAGCTCGAGCATTTCTGGCTTGACTCCAACAACTTCCATGGAACCTTACCTTCAACACTTGCAAACTGAAAGATATAACGCCCCATGAAAAGAGAAGGTTGTTGATTCCCAACATGATTCCAACGAAGATGATAAAGGTAGAATCTTTTTGTTGAAATCTTTGAGAACATGCTTGAAGATATATACAGTACCCACAAAGAGAAGAAAGTAATTGAGAATCAGAAGGGACATGTACCTCTTATTTGTTATGGAGTTTTGATCTGTTGTTGCATGGAGCTGTTGTTGTGTTTTGTTGTTGTTGATGTTGCCGTTGCCCATTTTTTATTTTGCTTCTTCTTTTTAAATGTTGATGGATTCGATTTCAAGTGCTTTGTAGTACTTGTTGGTTGGAGCCATGGTCAGGGGTCAGTGGTGGAATGCTGGGTCTTGTAATGGAGTCTTCTCCATGAAAGAGAGAAGGAAGATTTGATATACATCACTTGCGGTGGCCGGAGTTGGGGCGCAAACGGCGGCGGGGATGTAGGCTAGTTGTTCTTGATGATGATGAAAGAGAGTTCTTGATGATGATGAAAGAGAATAGGGTTTGGGGGGTGTTATTGGAAAAAATTAATGTTGACCATAGTTTGATAAAAAAATTTGAAGATAAGGATAAAATTGATGCAAATCGAAAATATTAAGGATAAAATTGAAACAAATTAAAACTTAGGGGTATTTTTGAAACTTTTAGTAAACTTCAGGGACAAAAAATATACTTTACCCTTTAATAAAAAATTATAAAATTTTAAAAAATAAAATAAAACACGCGTTTGGGGGGTGGGGGAGGGGAAAGGATGCGTGGGTGGGGGTGGGGGTGGGGAAAGGGGAGGGGGAAAGGGGGGTGGCCGTCGCCGCCTCCTCCTCTTCTATGCGCGGGGTTTGTGCGGGATCCTCGACAACCGTCATGGCTCCGGCGTCGCGAACGCAGGCCTCGTCTTCTTCAACGGCAAGCTTCTCGCCATGTCAGAGGACGACCTCCCCTACGAGGTGCAAATCACTACCTCCGGAGACCTGAAAACTATTGGCCGTTATAGCTTTGGGAACCAGCTCAATTCTACCATGATCGCGCACCCGAAGGTCAATTCCACCATGATCGAGGTTCGGGATTCTCCCCAAGTACGCGTCGGACGCTTCCAGCATCGTGTGGGTGGGGTGGGCGGAGGGGAAAGGACGCGGGGGTGGGGTGGGGGTGGGGGAAAGGGGGGTGGCCGTCGCCGCCTCGCGTGCCTCGCGCGCCTCGCCGCTTCATCTGCACCTCGCTTTATGCTCCTGCATCTTGCTTCTGCTTTCTTGCTTTCCTGATTTTGCTTCTTGCTTCTGCTTCTTGCTTTTTGCTTCTGCTGCTTCTACTTCTTGGTTTGATGGTGATGGTGATGGTGATGGTGTTGCTTTTTGCTTCTGCTTCTTGGTTTGCTTTTGCTGCTTCTTGCTTTTTGCTTCTGCTGATTTTGAGTTTTTGCATCTGTTTCTGCTTCTTGGTTCGGTGGTGGTGGTGGAGGTGGTGATGGTGGTGGTGGTGGTGGGGGGCTGATTTTGAGTTTTTGCATCTGTTTCTGCTTCTTGGTTCGGTGGTGGTGGAGGTGGTGGTGGTGGTGGTGGAGAAGGAGGTAAGTGCTGGTAGGGATAGGGGTAGGGGTGAGGGTATTTTTGTCCAAAAAAATTAAAAGGACGATCTTAATACCAAAAAAATGTTAAGGATGATTTTAAATCGAAAATTACGATGGGGACGGTTTCGATTCTGACCCCCAACGTTAAGGACCAAAACAATACTTATCCCAAAATAATATTAATTTAGCACAATTATGATTCTAAAATTTTTTATTTAATCAATTATAACTAGCATAAGTAGATATCCTTAACTTACAAGTATAAGCAATTAGTTAATATAATTTAACAAAAATAGATGTAATATTTGTTGATACCCTGACCCAATACTATGACCCAGGTCCAAACACATACTAAAAGGCCCAGTCCAAAGAATGGCCTTCGCCACCCACCGACCTCCTCAGAAGAGGTCGGATTCGACACGGACTCATTCCCAAAGAAGTCGGGCTCGATGGATAGCTGACAGATAACACTTATTCAAATAAGTAACTGTCCCTGAAATCTCTCAACCCACTTCCAGGAGCCATATCTCAACTACCATAAGATAAAGGGACGGTTATCCACCTCCAAAAGTGGAACTACTCCAACGGTGGTTATTGGATCACCACTATAAATACACCCCTCAAGTATCTCTAAGTTCCGATACTCTCTAAACCTGCTTACCCCCTTGCTAACTTAAGCATCAGAGTGTCTTTGCAGGTACCACCCCCCATTCTTTCACACATACAACTCAGACGGCGGCTCCCAGACATGAACCAAGTCGGAGACTACCTTCCACTGACGTTTGGGCTAATCTTTTAAGTCCAATTCACCTATTTCAGATTACCCACATAACAATATTAATTTTAATTTTTTTTATTAAATGGTTTCTTATATACAAAAAAATTAATTCATTATAGCTTGACAAAATTTACGAGTCTATAATTCTAGCTTTTTTTTTTTAATTTGACTATAGATGTCTTTCATCTAAAGATATTCATTAATGGCTTAATATTTTAATTTTTTAATAAATATTTTTTACCAATAATATTAATGATGCACAAAATTTATTATTTATTATTTCTATCAACCCCTTATTACTTATTTATTGTCAATTTCTAAGTTATTTATTGGCAAGTCTTACCCATAAAACTATCTATACCACTGTCTTATATCATAATTTAATTAACAAGAATGATGATATTAGTTTTTTTTCTAAGACTTATCATTAATTAATTAATTAAAAATATTTTAATAAATTTATTTCTTTAATTAATGAATATCAGATAAAATTAATTTATTGTAAAATTCTATATTATCCTTAAAAATGTAGCACAATAAATTTAATACGTATACTTTAAAATGAGTCTTCTAATAAACGGGAAACACATCTCTGGCATTACTGGATTGAATGTGAAACAACTCAAAGAAGTTTGTCGACAATATTTTGGTGTCATTCAGATTTTAATGGCCACAAGATGCGTCACATCTATGGGCAGTGTGGCACACCAGAGTAGAAAACTCGAGTTTATATATTTCTCTTGTTTGGGTATTCAATTCTTGACAGACAAGTCAGGAAATTTAGTCCATGCAAAAGTACCTTCCACTAATAGCAGATTTGGACTATTGTAGACAATTGAGTTGGAGATCTACATACCTCGCATGTCTTTACCGAAGATTATGCCGTGCTTCACGAGATGACATTGGGCATATCAGTGGATGCATTATTCTGCTACAATCATGGGCATGGATGAGACTACCATAGCTATGTCCAATGTCAAATGTAATGTACTAATTTCCTATTGCACGCAGGTTAGCATTATTCGTATAGTATTTCTTTTTTAACTCTATTTCAAATTAAATTATTAAATTGACAAAGTTTTCTTCAGTTGGGAGTGATCGCATCATCCTCAATACTAAGAATATTCAGAACTTGCTCGCTGTTAGAAATAGAATAAACCACATGGATAAAAATAAAAAAATATTTAATTAGATTTTTTTCAACATACCTTTGGGTGTATATGTGTGTGATTCAATATCAATTTAATGTGACAGTTTTTGTGGAGGCTATTTGAAGTTTGGCACATTCATTTTTTACAATTTGATTGCCATAAAAGTAATGTATTCAGATTGTTCATGTACTCCGTAGCTAACGAGAATACGAAGAGTATAGAGCCTTCTCTTGAGGAATATCTTATTGTGTGGTGAGTTGGCTACTACAATTTTGTGAGCGTGTCTCAGATTTTTTTTACTGACTTTTTTTAAGAGATGCTTCACACTATAGAATTTGCTATTGTAAGTTGGCAATAACATTGATGTCCATCTCCTTCTACTTGTCATTAGCAATACTTGTAGGTCTGCCTTCAAATGTATCTAAAAAATATTTCTTCCTCAAGATTACTTTACTCTCGTTGAAATTTTCGATCTCAAATTTTGTTGTTATGGTATTGACACAATCTACTTTTTCAGTGACAAATATTACCAACCTAAACTTTTAATACTACTGTTTAGACACTAGAGTAACGAAACAATACATACAATTAAAATTTGAAGGTGAGAAAAAAGAGTTAATATTCAATTTGATCCCTAAAATTTGAGGACGAATTTAAATTGATTTCTAAAATTATAATTAACTCAATTTGAATCCCAAAATTTATAATCATAGCTTACATTAGTTTCTAAACTAATTTATGTGAATGACACGTTGATTTTGCACATTAATTTGTCAAGATTTAGACTCCTCGCCTAAGTTTCATGTGACTCAGATCTACTAGACCTCCTATAAATTTGACGGACTCTTAACATCCTCACGAAAAAAAACAATAACAAGTTCAATTTAAAAATTTTAGAACTTTGGAGCAACAATCAAGCTTCTGAAAGCTCTAATATGTCTCGATCACATGGAACCTGAGAGAGGAATCTAAATTACAGTAAGTTAATGTATCAAATCAACACGCCGTTAATGAAAATCAGTTCAAGAGCTGATGCGAATTACGATTACAAATTTTAAGGTCCAATTTAAGTCCATTAAAATTTTGAAAGTCAAATTGAGTTCGACATCAAATTTCAGAAGTCAAATTGAGTATTAATTCTGAAAAAAAAAAAAGACAAAATTGAACATAATAATTTTATCTTTTGACACTTTTTTAGAACAATATGAATAAGTGAAAAATTTACAAACTTTCAAATAAAAAAAAAATTATAACACTCTTTTATATGTGTATAAAAATAGCACATTATCACTAATTTGTTTATAAGGATAGAACACTGAGATATGAATATAAAGACACAGTATATTTGGCATGTGAGACACTCTTTTTTATTTTTTTTATTATTACCATCAAATTTTTATAATTACATTTTTTACTATCTTATTTTTTATTCTAAATTTTATGTGAAGAAAAAAATAAAAATAAATTAGACTTTTTATTATTTATTCTATCTTATATTTAATTTATCACCAATCAAAATTATTTTTGTATCTCTGCCGTTTTTTTTTTTTTTGTGACTAAACAGAAAAGAAAGAAAAAAATAGAGACAAAATCAAATTAATTGGCTAGGTTCATATCTAAATCTATTAGATGTTGAAGATCACTCCATGGTTGACTCCAATTCGAGTGAATGTCCGCGCTAGAAGCAGCTGCTTTAGCCATACAATCTGCAACACTATTTGCATTCTTTTGAATTAAAAGAATAAAGACTCTCTAATTCCAATTCATAACATCTTGTATATGCTTTGCCAAATCTCATTTCGGAATATCCTTACCAAGCATTCTTTGGTTTACTAAGAAAAGAGCTTTTAAACAGTCTGTTTCACAAATAACCTCATGAAATCCACTATCCCAATCAAGAAGTAAACCTCTCCAAATTGCATACAATTCAGCAAAAAGAACACTGCACACTTCGACTTTTCCAGTGCAACCTTTCAACCAACATCCATCAGAATTGCGAATGATACAACCAAAACCAACATAGCCAAAAGGAGCAAAACAACTAGTATTACAATTCAATTTAACAGAAAGAATTGGAGGTGTATCTCTGTCGTTTGTATCCTGTGGTCAATGTTTTATCTTATCCTAATCACAATTTAAAAACTCACTATACTCGCTCACTCACACACACAAGTACCTTACGCAATCAAAGGGTTGTGATAAGCACTACTCGAATAGTTGCACGTCTGACTACAGGACTGAAGACCTGATTATAATCAACTCCTTGTTTTTTATGAAAACCCTTTGTCAGACGCTTTGCCTTGTACTTCTGAATCGTGCCATCAGGATTCTTTTTTGCTCTAAGAGCAACTTCAACGCTTCAGTTCCAATAACACTTTTTCTGACAAACAGAGTTCCCAACCGTTGGAGAGAAGTGGAAAAGGGTCCCCCACATGGTTTTCAAGAGAAGTGAGTCCTTATGAATGGGAACTTGTGATAACTAATAATAACTTGCCAAATGGCAAGTTATTATTTAAATAAATAATTATATAAAATTTTAATTAATTATATTAAATAATTATATTTTTATTTAATTAATGATTTATATTAATTATTTAAATAATAATTTATTAATAATTATAATAATTAATTTATTAATAATAATTTTTTATTAAGTAATTTTATAAATTAGTGTAATTTTAAATTATATATTGTGTATTATTGTTATATATGAATTTATTTAATATTAATATCTTTTAATAGTGAATTATTTTTAAATTTATAAATTTAAATAATATTTTTGAAAAAAATTAATTACCTTAATTTTAAGTATTTTAATTAATTAATTAAGTGGGACCACAATAGGGACTAAAGTTAGTTCTTCCTAATGGAGAAGAGAGAGATGCTTTGAGTTCCTATTTACTGTTTATGACGCAAAAACTGATGTGGAGTTACTTTGTATGACCATGAATAGGAATTGGGATGAGTTCCCTCCTGGAGATGGTCTAAACACCCATCTGCAACCTATGGGTGTTGAGTGTAAAGATGGATCAACTAATCTCTATGTTTAATCTTCGTCAGTGCTGAATATTCTTCTTCTATAACCTCTCTCTAGTGTGAAATGGTAAGGGCCTGAGCAATCAATTTTGGAAGATTGGAGGCTGATTCTGTATTTGGAGTTAGAGTGGCAGTGAACACTCTTGGTCTAGTGATGCCACTTTTACTTCTAGTTTGCATGGGATGAATGTTTTGCACAAAAGTAGGAGTATCGTTTGAGTGAGTGTTGGATTGAGGTTGGACAATTGGAGGTGCAGTAGCAGCAATGGGTTGTACATGTGGTCCGATTTCAACCTGCAATGAAAAAGTTTCAAAAAAATCTACATTTCCAACAATGTTAGTTCCAGATTCAGTATCTGTGACTTGAACATGTGCAGTTTGTAATGAATTAGATATGGTATTGATATTAGTAGAAGGTGTATCATGAATGACTATGCAAGATGGTTGAATATTGTAGTTGCTTGGGGGTATGGTTTTGGGTGTTTCTGGTTTTGTGTTTTGTGAGGTATGGTGTGTGGTAAATAGTGATGAATAAGGAAATTTAAGCTCATTAAAGATGACATTTATGGCCATATAGATCCTGTGTAATGAAGCTAGGCACTTATACCCTCTGTGGTCAGGGATGTATCCTAAGAAAATGCACTTGGAGGAGAAATGTGCAGGTGTATTTGCTGTATGCATCAATAAAACATGCATAGTATCTGAATCCTGATTTGCTGGACTGTGGTGAGGGTCCCCAAAGATAAGAGAAGACTAACTCTAAAGATTTTGTGTATTGAGTCTGTAATTGCAAGAAGAAAAGTTGGTGAATTTTGTTTATGGTACAAGGTTTACAAAGTGCAAAGGTGCTAGTGGCTTGAGAGAAGGGAATTTTGTTCTTGTTAAGTACAGCTTTGGTGATTTGTTGGGAGAGGTGACCAAGTCTTTTGTACAATAGATCAAGGGAGTTGATGGTGTCAGCTGTGGTGTTGGTTTTGGTTTCATGGTTTGGAGGGAATTCGCTATCAGTTTTGGTTGTTTTGGTTGGGACATGAGGTCAGTGGTAAGAGAATGCAATATAGTGTAAGTGTTGTGAAAGGCATTAGCTGCATCATCAGCAGTGGAATTTGTAACAAATGCAGCAAACCTATTTACAGTTGCAAAATTAGAAGATACATTAGAGTTATGATCCGTACCAGAATCTGGGATCAAATCAGCAAATTTATTTGAAGTAACATCATCAAGGCATACAATTGCATCAGAATGTACTTTTGCATAAGTCTTATCAGCTTTACTACACAAAATGCTCTTATAAGCTTTATTACACATATTGCTGCAAAAACTATTCTGCACTACACTATTATTGCAATTAGACCATTTTCTTTTACTGTGTCTTGGTTCTTCTATTTCTTTTCCTTTTTGCATGCTTTTGTAGTTCAGTTCTTTTTCTATTCTTGATTCTTTTGTTTCTTTTTCTTTTTGCACACTATTATTGCTAGCTCCTTTTTCTTTTGCATTTTGTTCTCTATTAACCACATTGCAACATTGGCACTTATTTGCTTTTTCTTTTCAGCATCAAAAGCTTGTGAAGCCTATACTTTATCTATCTTTCATATTGGTCTTGATATCCAAATATCATTGAATCTATACATTCCATTTTTAAGTTTGCCTTGGAGCAGAATCTTCTTAGATTCTTGGCATTTGATAGCACACAAATAAGGCTAGAATTCAAAGAATACACCATTATCTAGTGTAAACTTTGAGACACTCACCAAGTTCTTTGAAATAGTAGGTACATGAAGCAAGTTCTGGAGTTTAAAAAATTTATTTGACATAAATGAATGCATGATAAACCTTCCAATATTAGCAACAGTCATATCTTTTCCATTACCTCCAAACACTTGCTCGGGTCCCTTATATTCTGAGTTGTTGATCAAGTTCATCTGGTCAAAAGTGATATGATGAGATGCTCCTGAATCAAGGTACCATCCGTTACCAGTGTTGTTTGTGGTGAGCAATGCTTGAGGAGGACTTTGGTGGACTGTGCTTTGCTAGTTTTGCTGGTAGGCTGGCTGAGCAAGTTGAGTTTGTTGATGAAAGACACCATTTGGTGGTGGAGGACCTCCATTGGGGTGATGAAGTTGAGAATTATAATAGTTTTGGTTGAATGTAAAATGGCCAACCCTTCCACACAGTTGGCACTGGGGCCTGCTCCCTTGCCACCATGATCTGTCTCCTTTGAAGTGTCTTCCTCTGCCTCTTCTTCCTGGTTGTCCTCTGGCATTGTAGTTTTCATAGGATTCCTCTACTAGCAATTCACTGCTTGCTTTACTTGGGCCTGATTCTTTATGAGCTAAATTTGCATGAACCTTAGTAAGATTTGTCTTTCTGAATCTATCATTTACCTCTTCTTGTGCAAGGAGTTGTGATTCAAGTTCAGTAACAGTCATGGAATTTATTCTTGACTTTACCATGGTGATGAAAGCACTGAACTCTTCATCTAACCCTCCTAAAGCAAATCAAAATATTATTCTTTTGATAGTGGAGCACCAAGCACATATAGAGAGTTAGCTAGCTACCTTGTTAATTTTGGCTATGTATTCTATCACTGTTGCGTGTTTCTTGATCATCTTCAGTTGCGCCTTTAACATTCTTATCTTTGATTTGAGCCTACCTGCGAAGCATTCGTGATTCCGAGATTTCATGCGCGTACTCATATTCAACTAATTTGTTTAAAAAAGCTTCATTTATGGCAGAGAGCATCCACGCAACTAAGTACTCATCCCGTTGTTCCAACGCTTCAAATTCTTGCGAGACTTTTCCTTTACCTCGATCTTGATCTGAATTGAATTTTCTTGGAATTGAAAGTGCAATGATGTGATTTTGTAGTTTGTTGGCTTTCACACATGCAAGAGTTTGACGCTTCCATGCCTTGAAATTATGTTTATCGAATTTGATTATAGTTGGCAAATTTGTAATTGACGACATTGAAGTTTATTGTGAAGCTTGAGAAGTTGTCACTAGTGTCGCGAAAGAAATGTTGTAGTCCATAGATCAAAACCAAAGCTCAGATACCATGTAAGGTATCAAAAGCTTGGAGAGAGAGAGAGAGTAAATGAATTATGATCAACCAGAGTGTGTTATTACAATTGTAGTGCAAGTATTTATAGTAAGGAAATGGAAGTGCAGAATGTGTGGTAGTACAAGTTACTTAGAGGTTGTAATAGATTTAAGTTTAACATACTTATGCTGAGTTGGCATAACTAATTTCACAGCAAGTTAAACGGGGAAAGGTCATCATCACCTAACTAACAAGTGGTATCGTTTAGTTTTCTTTTATTTTTTTATTTTTCTTTTGTTATTAATTTTTAAATGGTAGACATATATACTAATTTTATTATTCATAAGTAGGGGTGGCAATAGATAGGATAACCCTACCTGTGAGTTGAGAATATCTCAACCCTAATTTTACCCGATCTTAATATGCGGCAAGCTAAATGGGAAAAGGTCATCATAACCTACACTAACAAGTGGTATCGTTTAGTTTTCTTTTACTTTTTTATTTTTCTTTTGTTATTAATTTTTAAATGGTGGACGTATATACTAATTTTATTATTCATAAGTAGGGGTGGCAATGGATAGGATAGGGTAGGGTTTAAAGTCAACCCTAGCCCTATCTGCGGGTTGATAATATCCCTATCCGCTTTTAATCCGTGGGTATCCGATCCTACTCGCGGGTTACAAAAAAGATGCAACATTATTATATAACTTGATGATAATTTAAAATAGAACTGACTTTTATGTTAAAAAAATGTATTAAATTATCAATTAATAATCTTTTTTTAATGACTAAGAATCTTTTGCATTTAATGAGAAATTTTTAGTTTAATATCCACTTAAAACATATTTTTATATAAATATATAACATATACATATAGAGTGCGAGTTGGTCAAGGAAAGTTGAAGCTCAACCCATATCCTATTTGACCCACACAAAATCCTATCTGCATTCTACCATACCTACTGCAGATCGAATTAGCAACCCTATCTAACTAAATAGAGTCAGATTAAGTATCCACAGATAAAATATATGTTGCCACCCCTGTTCATAAGTTTCTTTGAAGTAGAGACGCTACTAACTATAAATTTGTTAGATCAGAGATGAATGGGTTGTGTGGTAACACGTAATCATCTGTTATGTGAAATATTCAATTAGTGAATATTTGTTCACTTAAGATAGATATTGTATAACTTCATTCTTCTCTTTTAGGATGGTGTAATAGAACAATGTTCTCTTTTGACCTTGACTCTCCTTTTAATAAAATTTTACAATCAATTATTAAGGTTTCTTTTGGATATTTATAGTTTACTAAAGCATATCCTCATCTTCCTATGTTGCCTTAAAGTCATCTTTCTTTTAAATATTTTTCATATTCTTATATCATGTCCTATTACTCATTACAGGCTTATTTGGATAACTTCGTTTACAGAGATATAATTGTTATTTTCAGTCCACAGTCTATTTGCTCCTTAAAGTATTTCCGTTTCGAAAAAATCTCTACATACAAGTGATTATATTATACAAGTCTTACAAATTCTCTAATTGATATTACGCTCAAATTCATCTCTAACAGATTTTTAATTTTTAAAAGAATTCTGTTTTCTTTTTCGAATTTTTTGCCTTCTCTTTCTCCTTCTTCATTTACATGCTTTTCTCTCTGTTCTCTTTTTTCGTTATTCTCGATTTCCATTATTTTTTGACATCAAGCTCTGAAATCATTTTTGAAGTGTTTCATTTTCATCGTCGTGTTTCTCCTCGTTCTTCTTTTGATTTTGCAACATTATGTATTTTTTTCTTCTTTTTTTGATTTTTTCCTCCCAAAAAGAATTACGAGAATATGAAATAAGAAAATGAAGAAGAAGAAACAGCAGAAGATGAGGAGGAGAAAGAGGAAGAGTTCTGAATTATGCATAAGGTGTACTTCAACGAATTTTGGGTGTATTTCTTAAATCCTTTGGGTGTATTTCTGTAATCCTTTGGGTGTATTTTCGTAATCGTTTGGGTGAATTTCTGTAATCATTTGGGTGTATTTCTGTAATCCTTTGGGTATATTTCTGAAGTTCCATTATCTTCAAAACGATTTCAAAGCTTGATTTCAGAAACCATGAAAATCGAAAAAAAACGAAGCAAGAATACCAGTGATAAACGTAGGTAAAACAACAAATGAAAAGGCGAAGAGAGAACGCACGAAGGGGATCGAACAAATTTGGCAAGAAACTCGTTTTCATGGAGGAAGAAGAGTCGTTCATAATATATGGTGAGTAGCGCGTTTTGGAAACAGAAAGTGGTTGAATAACGTGCGTGTATTTACTTTTGAATGTGGGAGTGTAATACGCGTGTATTTTGTTGGGCTTGTGCTAACTTATAAGACTTATAAACAAAAAAGATTTGTATGTGTAGTAGGCCGTTCCTTAAAGTATTTCCACTTAAATAAACTGCTAGCTGTTGGGAAGCAAATAATAGGGTGATATAACAGTTTGTTTATTTTTTTATCACTTGTAAATTTCTAAAATTTGGTTTATTATACTCTATCTATGATGTACACATAATGATACAGACATAGAATACGCAAACATATGAATTTAAAATTTTTATAATATATATATATAAAATATTTTTTAAATAAATTATAATAAGATTTTAATATTTTATTAATATTAAAATATAAATAAATTTTTTAATTATTTTTAATATCATTTTTAATTATATAAAATACTTAAAATATTTTTTGTTTTAATAATTAATATGTATTATTTTTAAATTCATTTTAAAAATACATATTAAAAATAAAGATGGTCACGTTGATACTAGGGTTGGCAATGGGTAGGGTAGGATAGGGTCTGGACCCTATCCTACCCCCACCCGCGAGTTGAGAATCTCTCAACTCTAACCCTATCCGCACCCTAAAATTCTAAACCCTACCCTACCCTACCCGCAGAAATATCAAATTTTTTTAAAATAAATATAAAATTCAATTATTTCAAATTTTATACATATTAAGAACATAAAAAATAAAAAACTAATGCTCTAAATTACTAAATTAACTAACTAGTTTAGTGGTTGTTCACTTATTATAAGTCATTACATAAGAGAGATTGTGGATTCAACTCTTACTTCCTTCACTATATAGAGAAATTTTTATAAAATATATGCTATATATGTGGTGCGGGTAGGGTAGGGTAGGGTACACCCTAAACCCGTACCCTACCCTACCCGCATGCATACCCGAACCGTACTCTACCCTACCTGCAGCGGGTAGGGTAGCCTACCCTACCCGAACAGATTAAACCGGATTGTGTACCCGCGGGTAGGGTATGAATTGCCAGCCCTAGTTGATACGTGATGATATTTAAATATATGGAACTGTATCTAAAGATAATTTTTTTATTTTTTATTAAAATATAATTAAATACAAATAGATAATTTTTTTATTTTTTATTAAAATATAATTAAATACAAAAAACACAAATAACAGACAAATATCAATAAATATCATATCTAAAATATATCCGATATTATTCATGCTTCATAGCTCTCTCGGAATAATTGGCATGGTTTGAAATGGTCGTGTTCTCATTAGAAAAGTATATAACTATTAACGGGTGCTACTTTTGTTCTTCTTTTTTTTTTTTTTTTTTTCTAATTTTAAACCACCTATATAGGCACGGTTTTTTTCATAATATTTTAAATACTACTTTTATGCTTACTTTAACTTAAGGGTTTTTTTCTAAAATAAAATAAAAAAATTTATTATTTTTTCAAACATAATTTTTTTGGGTTTTAATTTATTAAATACGTTTTTTTAGCAAGTTCGTCGTATAATTTTTATAGAGTTCACCTTATTCTCCTCCAAACTTTTTTTAAAGTTTTTAAAATGCACGTTTTTTAATCCATATCATCATTTCTAAAAGAGTATCTAAATCTATATACAGTATATTTTTAATCCATATCATCATTTCTAAAAGAGTATCTAAATCTATATACAGTATATAAGAGTACACAAATATACACAGACAACAAACAAGACTTCTTCAAGAATTTTTTTTAATTATAAATTAAGAAAAACAAGTCCTATTTAACAATGACAACCATTATTATTGTCTCCAAAAATACACGGGTACACCAGAATAAGCCGTATTTAACAAGAATTTTTTTAATTAAAAATAAAAAACTATTTCCCAAAAATAAAATACGACTTATTCCTTGAAGAAGGCATGCTTGTTGTCTGTGTATTTTTGTATACTCCTATATAGTGTTTGTAGATCTATATACTCTTTTAGAGATGATGATATGGATTAAAAAATCGTGCGTTTTGAAAACTTAAGGGGAGTTCGGGTGAGGGTAAGGTATGTTTGGGGAAATAATAAAATTTTTTATTTTATTTTAGAAAAAAAACCTTAACTTAAACCTATTGAAAATGATATTCATCTTTTTGCATTATAATATATCACTATAAAAAATTATCAAAATAGTAACTAATTTTAGTGACCAAAAAAATTAGTTATTAACAGTAACTAATTTGATGACTGATTTGGAATTTCTAGTACCAAAAAAAGTAGGTCCATAAATCAGTCACTAAATTTCATTCAGCGATTAATTTTAGCGACTAACAAACTCGACCACTAATAGCAATTGATTTTGTGACCGATAGGTCTTTTCTATGATCTGAATAAATTTGGTTGCTAAAATCGGTTGTTATTTTTTAACTTAGGGACCGAATTAGCAACCAAAACAAAGAAGTTAATCTTTGGGTCTATTGATCACAAAATCAGTCGCGATTTATTAATTTAGTGACCTTTTTGGCAACCAATAGAAAAATAGGTTGAAAATTAGTTGGTTGCTAATTCGGTCGCTAAGAATTTGGTTACTATATCAGTTGCTTATGGTTAGTTAGCGACCAAATATAAAATACTGGTTTTAAAGCAATTGGTCGCTATTTTTTAATTTAGCGACGACCATATACTTGAATAAACATAACATTATAAACTATGTTTAGTTCTATACTTGTCAGTAATTTAATCCTTAGCGACCAAATTAGTGACCAGCGAAAAATAACGTTATAAACTAGTCGATCACTATTTTAAATATAACAAAACAGTAATTAGAATACTCTACCATTACTAATACTAACAAACCCACACCTTAACACCTCTCACCCTCACAACACATCCAGAAGAACCTCACAACACAGCATGCGTCGTCGTCGTCTTCTGAGTTCGCAGCATCGTCATCATCTTCTCAGTTCGTAGCGCTATCGCCGTTGTCTTCTCATTTAGCATCATCGTTGTTGCAGTGCCATTGTGTCTTCTCATTTAGCATCATCGTCATCGCAGCGCCGTCTGATGTGTTTGCATCTTTTGTTGTTTTTCTTGCTTTTAATTCTTGTTTTCTTAGGTTTAATTATAGTTTTAGCTTCTAATCTCATTGCTTTTAGTTATTTTTACTATTAAGGTATTTGCTAAGTAGTTTCAAAAAAATATAGTTAAAAGGAAGGCAAATCAAGTAATAAAGGAATGTTAATCAAGAGGCAAAGCATTGCATGAAGAATCAAGAGCCAAGTACGTACGTAAGATCAAGCCACGCAAAGCCATGCATGATAAGAGTGGGTGAGGCGTGACACAACCTGGAGAGCCAAACAGGGGCGTGCCACACCCTGAAGCATGAAGACCAAGCGTGCCACGTCTAGGTAGGGGCATGTCACGCCGTATATATGGAGATCAAGCAAGGCTTGCCACGAGCAATACAAGGCGTGCCACGCTAGTGAAGAGGCAAACCCCTGGGAGCAAGCCAAGCAGAGGCGTGCCACGCCCTGGCCAAACCAAGAGTGGGAGTGCCACGTGAGATGTAGCGCGTGCCACGCCCTGGCCCAGACAAAGAGGCCGTGCCACGAGCCAAAGTGGGCGTGCCACGCTTAGCTCCAAACACCTAGCCCAGTATGCCTCCAGTGTTGAATCATCTAAGGTCCAGCTTCAAATACTTGATTTTAATTAAAGATTAAAGAAGATTATGCAGTTAATTAGTTTTGAGTTCAATTTAATTATGTTTTAAATTCTAGGATTTGAATTAATTAGAGCTTATCTTAATTATTCTGATTAAGATAAGATTAGGTTTTGAGATTTGAATTAGAGCTTATCTTAATCAAGGTTCTAAGAACCGGACTGGTCATCAAACTACTTTAGTCACTAGTTCATTGGTTCACTGGTCTAACCGTTCTAACCGTAGTTCAACCAAAAAAACTGTTTTAGAATAAAATAATAAATAAATATCCTAAAATATAATTATAGTATAATATAAATCTTAAAATATCTTACAAATTTAAAATACTACAACAAGAATTTCAAATTTATCGACATTTCAAGATTTCAAAATTCATATACAAGACAAGAAGATTAAAATCTTGTAATCATTCTGATACACAGGTGCATAGCAATTAAAATAACAATAGCTGATAAACTTGGCTTATATGAGTTATGACACATAAACTAGGTTGAAACAGCAACATGATTTAGTATGTGAACATTATAGAGAAAATGAAGAAGCTATGCATAACCAGTTAATCTCAATTGAAAAATGCTCCAAATCCTTTAGTGAATAAACAGACAAGCAACTCTACCACAGTTAACAAGAGGTAAAAAAGAAGAGAGAACAGAGAGACAATTAACATATATCACATATTCATATGTACAACAGTTGATAAGTAAAGGCAACGACTATAAAAACAAATTGGAAGCTTGCTGATAAATATAAATGAAATATAAATCAACATTGAAGTTAGATAATAAACATAACAACTACATAAGTGAAAAACTAATTTAGATTCATATCATGAATTAGGAACAAATTATTAAAAATAAAATAAATACTTAAAAAATAAGGCCAATAAAAATCATTCCTAAAACATGAAGCGGTGAAATAAACAAGTATGCAACAGTAAAAAATATCAGCACAAACAATACAGTACAAGTTATCAACAGACACAAAACCTCATAATCAAAGCACAATTAAATCACAAAACAGTCAAACACAACACAACAGAACCAACAGAACATCACTAATCATGATCAATAATCAAAAGACATTTAATAATCAATTATCACAAGACCTTCAATAATTAGCGAAATCAAAATAGGAACACAGCAAAACTATAGTTCATCAGTAATTAAATAATCATTCAAAAAAATTAACACAACACATTCAAATAATAAGTAAGAGGTAATGAGCACTAAATGATGTAATGAGCACAAAAATTAACATGCTTTAACAAAGATTAACAAAGTTTTCAACCCAATTTTAACAAGCTCAGCACACTGATTAACAACAAAAAAAAGCAATGAGGTAATGAGCACAAAATCAAGAAATTTTTTAATAAAATTTAACAACAGACAAAAAAGCAAGAACCAATAAGAACAAGTCAGTAACAATTTATCAGTATCAATTTATCATCAATCAATAAGCCAGTAATAGAGTTAATCAATCAAGAATAGGCCAGAACAAGCCATAGTCGTGAGCAAATCTAATCAACCAAGAACAAGAACCAAGCACTGACAGAGCATCCAATTAACTCAAGCACAAAGTAAAAAAAAAAAGCAACACATCACTTAATCAATAATCATCAATCAATGAAAACACAAAACACTAGCAGTGGGCATTAAAAAATGGCGATCACTAACCATCGAAGAATAAGCACGAAGAGGGTTTGATTTCTGAATAGACAATAAGAAAAACACGAAGAACATGCACTAGCAGTGAGCATTGACCTTCGACGGATGACGAAGAGCGGTTGAGCGCGACAGACGACAGTGACCAGGCGATTGGTGTGAGCAAATAGGGGATGGAGAGTGAACAGGGATTTGTGAGAGCGAAGTAACGAACGCCAATAGCACGAAGGCAGAAGTTCTTGAGTGCACGGAGGCGGCAGTAGCAGTCTCTCACCCCAACGGACTACGATAAGATTGGTGCAGGTTAGGGTTTGCTTTCTTTGGTGGAGGCTAGGGCATTTTGCTGAAGGAAGGAGTTGGAGAAAAGGGGGGGGGGAGCTAGGGAACGCATGCAATCCCTTTACTCCTTTCAACGAAGGAAACGATGTCGTTTTTTATATATCGGCTGGGTTTCAGTCCGGTCTGACCAGTCAATTCCCAGCTGGTTCAGTGGTTTGTGTCCGATTTTTAGAATAGCGGTTTCTGTTAGTAAACTGAATCGTCTGAGCTATCGGTTCGCGATCAAATTGGTTCGATCGATTAGTCCAATTCGATTTTCAGAACATTGGTTTAGAGTTTAAGATTTCGAGTTAAGGATTTAAGATTTAAGAGTTTAGAGTTTATTGTTTCACGGTTATAGATTTTATGATTTAGGTCTTGAAGTTTGAATTTAGTGTTTTGGTTTGAGTGTTTTGGATTTTGAAGTTTTTAGGGTTTATTATGGTCTAAATTTTGCGGTTTTAGAATTATGGTTTTGGTCTTTAAATATGGATTAAGATTTATGGCGTAGGATTTAGAGTTTAGGATTTATGATTTAATGTTTATTATTATCAGTTTAATTTGTTTTTATAATTGTATTGTTACTAAAAAAACTCAATTGGTCTATATTGTAAAAAATTATATAAATTATAGTATTATACCGTAGTTATATATGCTTTAATTAATACTTTGAATCTCGGTGCAGTTATGTAGTTTTTTTTAATAATTAGTTAGTTTTTATAGTAAAAAACAAATTATTCTTTAGAGGCAGATTATGGTTAGATAAAAAATATCATTTAATATATCAAAAGTATAATTTTTTTTTACCGAAAATAAAGAGACTATGAGAAGACTATGTCATTTAAGTTATAACTCATTGACATAAAAGATATAACTTTGAGTGAGTCATTATATTCACTTTACATAGCGTTAGTAATATTTGTATTTTTTGGTACAAAGCTTATTTAAATTGTTAATTACGGTTTCTTATCTTAACATTTAGGGTACAAATGACTAATTCTTTCAATTATTTTAGAATTAGAGTTTACAGTTTAAGATTTATGATTTATTGTTTAAGATTTAAGAATTACAGTTTAAGATTTATTGTTTCACGATTTTAAATTTTTTGATTTAGGATCTTGAATTTTCAATTTAATATTTTGGTTTTAGCGTTTTGGATTTTGAAGCTTAGAGTTTATTGTGGTCTGGTTTTATGGTAGGTTTTGGAATCTTTTTTTCCCATTAGAATGATATTTTGCATTTTTATAGCCAGCAAATATTCTAATTAGTTATCAAACATGAGTTATTGGCTTCTTTATTTAGTTTTACGCAGAAGCATTAAATTTATAATTTGCCATTATTATTTACGCAATTGGCAACTACTTTAACGCATAGAATATTTAATTTCAATAATGCTATGCATTCAACTAATTTTCTTAATTAAGTCCAATCATATTATTTTTTCTTATGCGTTGCATCATTTTTTTTTCTGTTTTCATAACAGACTTTTAACATAAACTTTTTTAACGTAAAACTTCGTCTTCAATGTAAAACTTTTTTCTTTGTTCTTCTTCGACATAAAGCTTTTTCGTTCTTCTCTGATTTCTCTTTAGATTTTCGTTTTCTTCTTCGTTTTTGTTGTGTTTTTCATCTAATTTCTTCTCTTTCTCTTCAAATTTCGATCTGCATTTGAATAATGTATTATTTTTCTGAATCGAATAGCGTATTATTCTTCTGTATCAAAACAATGAATGATTCAAATTCAAATCAGTTGAATGAGAACGATTTGAATTATTCTTCTTAATCGAATCAAGTTGTCGAGGTTTGGATCTTTCTTCATTTTATTTAGTTTCATTCTTCAACAATTTTGAATTAAATGGAATGGAATGCAATTGAATAAAGTGATAATGAATATTTTCATTTCTCATTACTAAAACCACTGTTGTTTATGAACACATTTTTCGGTTCATTTGGTATTATACAATGGTTTTGTTTTGATAATATTTTCGTTCATTTTAGAATGCAGGAGTTTCTAAATTTGAATTTATATAATGGACACTTTTCAGTTTATTTGTTATTACACAATGGTCTTGTTATGATAGTATTTTGGTTCATTCTTCAATAATTTTGAATTGAATAGAATGGAATGTCATTGAATAAAGTGATAATGAATAATTTCGTCCTTCTTTGCTAAAATCAGTGTTGTTTATGAACATATTTTTTGGTTCATTTGATATTATACAATAGTTTTATTTGGATAATATTTTCAGTTCATTCTAGAATGCATGATTTTCTGATTTTGAATTTATATAATGGATATTTTTCAGTCCATTTGTTATTACACAATGGTCTTGTTATGATAGTATTTCGGTTCATTCTTCAACAATTTTAAATTGAATGAAATGGAATGCAATTGAATAAAGTGATAATGAATAATTTCGTTCTTCTTTGCTAAAATCAGTGTTGTTTATGAATTTGAATTTAGATAGAATGTAGGAGTTTCTGAATTTATAGAATGCACATATTTCGGTTCATTGGTTATTACACAATGGTCTTGTTATGACAATATTTCGGTTCATTTTACAGTCCAGGTGTGTTGTCCATAAACAGTTTGTCCCAAAGGTTGGGATGACTTTCAACACACTCGAAGAAGCTGGAAAGTTCTATAAAGATTATTCCAAACTTGCTGGTTTTTCTACGAAAATAAGGAACACCACTAGAAAGGGAGATGAAATCAAGAATCAATTAATTACATGTAATAGATAGGGGAAGTGGAAATTCAAGATATCTCCAACTCTGAAGACAAATCCCTTAGCAGGAATAAACTGTCCAGCCAGGATTTATGTATATATATATTGAAGGACGTTAGTATTTGGATTATTTTTAAAGTTGTTCTGAATCATTCACACTCTTGTTGTCCAGATCGAGCAGAGATGCTTAAATGACACATGGACCTAAGCATGTTTGTGCGTCATACCATTGAAAATAACAAGAAAGTTGGATTCAGACTGAGTAAAACATATCAGTCATTTGTAGCAGTAACGGGTGGTCATCGTGAACTAAGTTTTATTGAAAAAGATGTGAAGAATTACATTACAAGGGAAGTACATAATGTTTCTGAACAAGATGATGCCAAAGAATTTGGCAAGCACTTATTAAGAATAAAAGAGAAGAATTAAAATTTTTTTTTTTAGCTTAACCTTGAAGTTGATCACTCTATAAAAAATGCATTTTGGACTGATGCAAGAAGCAGGACTGCGTACAAGTATTTTGAAGATGTTGTGTTTGATTTGATACCACTTACAACACAAACATGTATTTGGTTCACTGTGATATAGTATTCAGTTCATACGCAAACGAGTTTTGGTTCATAACTGTTGGTGTCTATTTGTAATTACAATCTGATTTTTGGTTTTTTGTGGATGTGAATCACCATGGTCAGTCGACACTTCTCGAATGTGCTTTGATGAAAAATGAGGATATTCAGTCATTCAAATGGTTATTCGAATGTTGGCTTCGTTGCATGGGAGAAAAAATACCAAAAGGGATTCTTACTGATCAATGTGCATCGATACAAAGGGCTATTGAGACCTATATGCCAACAACAATTCACCGATGGTGCATTTGGCATATCATGAAGAAGATCCCAAGTAAATTAAGTGGCTACAAGCGACACAAAGAAATCGAACAAGAGGTGAGACATGTTGTTTAGAACTTGTTTACAAAAGATGCATTTGACAAAAATTGGAATGATTTTCTCACAAAGTATGGTGTTGGAGGTAATAAGTGGCTTTCAGGTAACCGCGATTTTATTCGAATTAATTGATGTTATTTTTCGGTTCAAATGGGTATAACTTTCGAGTTCATTTTCATGTATGATTTTTGAATTGTGTCCTATTTTACAGAGCTATACGATGATTGTCATTTATGGATTCCAGTTTATCTTCACTTTTGGGTCGGGATGAGAAGAACACAAAGGAGTGAGAGCAAGCATACTTTTTTTTAACAAGTTTATCACACGCAATAGCTCCTTGATTCAATTTGTAAAGCAATATGATAATTGCCTATGAAGTAGAGAACAAAGAGAGAGAGAATTTGATGCTACAGATTTTCATACCGTGATACTGTGTGCAACAAAATCACCAATAGAGGCTTAATTTCAGAACGAGTATACTCACAAAAAATTCAGAAAAGTTCAAGCATAATTTAGAGGAAAGGTGAATTGCATCACAAGATCAACGCATTCCACTCTAGGCTTTACGGCATATGAAGTTGTAGAGCAGGTTTCTAACTCAACATTCAACAAGTTTGTTGTTACATGCGATGCAATATCACGCGAAGTAAAGTGCCAGTGCTTGTTGTTTGAGTCAAGGGGTATACTGTGCCGTCATTCTCTGAGTGCCTTAAGCTTTGAGCGAGTAGATAAAGTGGCACCGAAATATATATTAGAATGTTGGAGTAAGAACGTAAAGAGGAGGCATACACATATCAAGAGCATCCAAGATGAGCCTCTATTGGAGCCAATAAGAAAGAGATTTGATAATTTGGCGTTTCGCTCGCACAATATTTGTGAATTTGCGTCAGAATCTAAGGAAATGACTGGAATTTTGCACCGAGCTTTTGATAATGTCATGACTGAGATGCAATAATATCAAGCAAAAAGTAAAAGTAAATGTTCATTATCTCACGAAGATACTATATTAAATGATGTTAACGACTTTCAAAGTTTCCCACATGTTAGAACAAGAGGACGTCCCAAGAATAGATTGGGATCAAATATGAAAAAAAAAAGATCGCAAATGCAACAAAGAAAAAGAAAAAGCCAGGTCTAAATGAGGTAAGGTTGATTTGCTTTTGATTAAGAAAAATGAATTTGTGCATTTTGCTAATATATGATTTATTTCTTTTTGTAGTTGAACGTTTTAGATGGTGGATCAATAATCCAGTCAAGCTCCAGCCTTTATCATGCACAGGATATGAATGATCTCAGAGAGGATGATAAAAGTTTCAGTGTTTATTAAAATAAATTTTGCTAATATAATCTTTTTTCCTTTGATGAAAATGAGGGTTAATTTTTGATTTGTTTTATATTTTATTGAATAGTCACCTTTTGGTTTTTCAAACTAGTTGTTGTAATTGTGATGTGATAAACAGTTTTAGGTATTTATTAAAATACATTTCGATTCATGTATGACTAAATTTTTGTTCATTTGAGTTCTAGTCATATAATTAGGGTTTAATTTCTAATATATATTATGTTTTATTGAATAGTCACTTTTTAATTTTTCAAATTAGCTTCTGCAATTATGTTGTGGCAAACAGTTTAGGTGTTTCTGCAATCGAATAGTCATATAATGAGGGTTTATTTTTTGGTTCATTTCTTGTATAAATTTCGGTTCATTTGTATTTTTGCCGCTCTTGAGGTTTGATAAATACATTCAACATATTCAGTGTGAACTTAAATTTATTCAAATTAGTGTGATCTTAATACAGCTCAGACATTTCCAATAAATAAATCAAAAGGAATTTAAGAAAAAATTTTCAAATATATACATTAACATTTACAATGAGTCAAATGAGATGTTACTGATAAGTATTGACCAAATTTGTTATTCCTTAAGTAATTTGGTTCATTTATTAGTTTATTTCAGTTTATTTTGCAGAATTTAATGTTGGGGAAGCACAACTATGAATACATTGATCCAAACACCAAGAAGGCCTATCAGATCAATGAATTTAAGGACCTGCCTTTTCTTGACAAAAAAAAATTGGCATCGAATCCATTTGTAAGTTGTGATTTCTAAAACTTTTTTAATAATGATGTTATTTGCTATCATTTAGACTGAAATATTCTATCTTTTTCTCAAACTTCAATTGTTTGTACCAGTTTACCATGGAGGCCATTGGTGGTTGTGAATTAATGATATTAAGAAGAAGGTCTTTCATGTGCTTAACTCTATCAAGAAAAAAGATATAGCTGAGGAAAGAAAAGCTTTAAATAAATTTGTTGTAAGTTATCTCTTATTTCTAGTCATTATGCTCTGATTAAATCATATCAATCACTCTTTGTGCCTGATTGAGCATTGTTAGTGGGCTTAGTTTTGTTCAATTATTACTAAATTGAACTGCACTTTTTGTGTCCTTTTCAAGGCTTAATAGTATCCCAAATGAGGGTCTATGCTGGGACAACACCTTTAGTAGACAACAAAGAGGGCGTTGAAGTACCATATATTACGATTAGCAGCATCTCGGAGACATTCAATTTTGGGATATGTCTTAGTGCACCGAATCTCATTTGTTCAACGATAGCTTTCTTTTGTTCACTCAATTTGGCGAATACCCTAGCTATTGATCTCGCTGAGCATCTCAAATTGTGAGTTTTCTGCAAAGATTTGAAACATTATGTTATGATATATTTATAATACAAAAATAGAGTTGATTTAATGTGTATATGCTTACATTGTAATACGGCTTCTCCTTTTTTGAGATGGTCTTCTTTTTTATTTTGGCTGTAAGGAATAAAAAATTTTGTCAATACTTAACAGCAGCATCAACTGAACCTCAGTTAATTTACAAATGAACCGAAATTATTTTAGATTTGAACAAAAACTAACTAAACAACCCCACATAAACAAGCAGCAAATTCAAGCAAAACGAAACTAAATGAACGTAAATTAAACTAAGAACTGAATCGAAATTTCTTAAAGAATAAAAAACTTTGTCAATACTTAACAACAACATCAAGTGAACATCAGTTAATTCATAAATAAACTGAAATTGCTTCAAATTTGAACAAAAACTAACTAAACAATCCCACATGAACAAGTTCAGCAAATTCAAGCGAAACGAAACCAAATGAACATAAATTAAACTAAGAAATGAATCGAAATTTCTTAAGAAATGAAAATTTTGTTAAATACTTAACAGTAACATCTAGTGAATCTTAGTCAATTTACAAATGAATCGAAATTGCTTCATATTTGAACAAAAACTAACTAAACAACCCCACATAAACAAGTTCAGCAAATTCAAGCGAAACCAAACCAAATGAACGTAAATTAAACTAAGAAATAAACCTAATTTTCTTAAGAAATAACAAATTTGGTCAATACTTAACAATAGCATCAAGTGAACCTCAGTTAATTCACAAATGAACCAAAATTGCTTCAGATTTGAACAAAAAGTCATAAAGACTCAATCAGCTAGAAAAACACATTCAATTTATTTCTACATGCAAATGAACTCAATTAAACAAAGAGATGAACCGAATTACCAATAAACTAACAACACAGTTTCATTTGATGCCCTAGTTACAGAAAAAAAAACAAGAAAAAATAGAATCAGAGAAACTCGATCAACTAAACCTTAAATCGAACTAGTAGAAATGCGAGATTTGCGAGAAATTAACTAAACATGATAACAATAGTTTTCTCAGTACCTTGCGAAATTTGAAAGATTTTTGAGAGATTTTAAGAGAGATTTAAAATTTCTTTATTTACAGGTTTGAGTTTGAGGAACGAACGTTTTTCATACTAGAGCACAAAGAGAAGGGTTGGGTTTTCTAGTGCATGTAACCATTCTCTTTAATGAGAGTGAATTTTTTTTGTGTTAGGCCTGCTTGGTTGGACTTGGATGCAATAAGGCTTGGATAGGTAGCCCAACTGATTTAATTGTACAATCCCACTAGCAGTTAGGTAACTAACAGGGGTCCTGCCAATTTTTATTGAGTTGAACCCCAACGCCCAGCACAATAAAAAAACATCCTTCCACTTATCTCTTCTTACCTTAATTCACCTTTCACCTTTTTACCACCTCCATTTTTCACCGTAGCCGCCATTCCTTATGCACCTTCATGGCTCTGCTCTCTGTGTTGTCCATTCTTGACGATGATAAAGCATCGCGCCGCCGCCGTCTGACCAAGCAACGTGTCACACCGCCTCCGCTCCCCACAGCTGCGCCGTGAACCTAATCCCCTACTTCGCGCGTTCCCGCCAAGAGAGGAGGCCGCCTGTCAACTCATTACGCCGCACCGTCGACCTACTATGTTGTGCCGTCCGACAAAGCACTGCGGCCGGTCATTATTCGCATATCACCTGCTCCCCTGCGCATAGCGTTACCGACCTCCTTTGTCCCTACCTCCACGCCACGTCGCCGCGTGACCACTACCTCATCCTCTTCCGTCTCTTGAAATACGTGGATATCTTTTTATACAGACAAACTGTTATTTTTCTGTTACTATTTTTCTCTGCTAATGGATGTTTTTATTGTAAGATTGTGAATGTTTCTTTTGTGGAGGTATGTGATGGAGAAGGAAAGAAGACATGGCGGCGACAAGGCAGCGACAGCGACAACAACTTTATGGGGCTGGGGCTGGGGCTGGGGCTTCATCGCGGAGGTCAGCGATGGGAAAGAGAGAAGACGTGATAATGGGGCAGTTAATTTGCTAAGGATTTCGCTCGGGAACCAACTTGGGTTATAGCGAATTATAGTCAACTAATTGAAAAATATGCTAGTTACATAAGAAAAAAATAAAACAACTCCCCACTATTCCTATTGTCTAGAATTTCAAAATTAGATATAAAGAAGAGTTGTTTCCCTAGAGTTTCTCATTTACTAATCTTTATTATTCAAAACGTGTTTTAATGCTAATTATTCAAATTTTAAATTTAAAAAAATATATAAAATTAATAATTATTAATTAGAGTTATTTAGAGTTAGTTGATTAGGATGTTGCCGTGTTAGTTCCCTATACCTTTTTCATGAAATATAATATCTTAGAGAAAAAAAAAAGAATGTTGGTGTTGGACAACAAAATATTCACATTTATTGAAAAGAAAAATTAAATAGAAATAGACCCAAGCTGCTAATGTAAAAATGCATAGTGTTAGAGAATAATTAGAATCAATTCAGATCAATTAGTATTATTTATATTTATATAAAATATCTGTATATTAATTGTAAGATTGTATGCTTTTATTACTTTGATTCTTCTAACACATATATACCTCTATATATTGTACCTTTTTCACAGATTGAATAATACACTCTTCAGATAACTCTCTTGTTTCTAACATGGTATCAAGAGAATAGGTTTTTTATTTCTATAAAAATTTGTTCATAGTCTCTTTGTTTTTCTCTTCCGGCAGTGCTCTTTGTCCTCATTTTTCAATCTTTTCCTGACGCTTTGGTTCGTCACCGCCATCACCAGTGTGTTCGTCTCGTCGTCAAGATTCCAACGCTTCCAGACTCGCTACCTTCTGCCACCGGACGCGCCCTCACACGCCGCCTGAAGCCGCTATCTGCTTCAGTTTTTTCATCTTTCCAGATGCCATCCAGCACCGTTGGATCCACGCCCAGGATGAATGGCACCAAACAGCACCACGTGTCGAAGCCTCCAACACCTCTGGATTTACTCCAGCCCGCGACGCACCCGACCCGGCCCGCCTATCCGACCCGTGTGCCAGCTCCTTGTCCGCGTCAACGTTGACGCGTCTCCCTTCTTTTATCACGCGTTGCCATGTGGCCTACCCTCCTGACGTGGCATCTGATGTGGCAGCTGATGTGGTAGACAGTGGGACCCTCCCTAAAATTTTTTGGTGAGCTCTTTCCGATTCTGCCGTCTGTTTTCTTGTTTTTGGCCTCGAATTTGCAGTTTTCTCTTCTCTCTTTGATCTTTGTATCTACTATTATAGAAAAGTTAGACATTTTTGCTGCCACAGATAGAAAGGTAACTTCTGTTGAAATTGTAACCATTCTGGGCACCTCTTCTCAGACTGTCCTTCTGTTGAATGTCGCAAATGCCAACAGAAAGGTCACGTTAGCTACAATTGTCCACAAGTGTTCTACCATTCCTGCAAGCTCTTGGGACATTTTATTACTACTTGTCCTACTCGCCCACCATGTTCTGATCACCTTAAGTATCATTCTCATCCCAACTTCTCAAAAAATGTGTCTGCTTCTTCTGTTGCTGCTACTATCTGTTCTTCTCAACCCATCTTTTGTCTCTCTATTTGATATTGCGTCTCTTCTTAAGTATCTTCTCTCCCTTTCTGGTAATACTCCTACTGCTTTTTCGACTCTTCCAGGTAATTCTAAATGGTATTGACTCTGGTTGCTTTAATCACATGTCTCCTTTGCATCATCTTTTCTCATCTTTGTCTACCACTGCAAATGCACCTTCTATCAATACTGCTAATGGTTCCCTCTTGCACGCAACACACAAGGGTTCTATTTCCCAGTTAACTCTTAATCTTCCTGATACTTATTACATTCCCAAATTGAAATTTAATCTTATTTCTGTTGGTCAACTTGTTGATATCGGTTTTGATGTCAATTTTTCTATTTTTGGTTGTCGTGTATAGGATCGTCGAACGGGACAAATCATCGGGACTGGACGTAAGGTCAGAAGGTTGTTTGAACTCGAGAATCTTCATATTCCTTCTGTACCAAATCTTTGTGCTGCTTCTTCTCTATCTACCCTTCACTTGTGGCATCACCGTCTTGCCTATAGCTCCTTAGGAAAATTGCGTCCTCTTGTGTCTCAGGGTGTTTTGGGTCAGGTTGATAATGAGTATTTTGATTGCATTTCTTGTCAAACTTCCAAACAACATGCTTTATCTTTTCATGATAATTCATCTCTTGCTTGCTCTCCTTTTGATCTTATCCACTCTGACGTTTCGTGCCCCGCTTCCACCACTTCTATGGGAGAAGCTCGATACTTTGTCATTTTTATTGATGATTGTTCACGCTTTACTTGAGTTTATTTGATGACTAATCGCCATGAGCTATCTCAGATTTATATTAACTTTGCCACTATGATTAAAACTCAGTTTTCCAAGGTCATTAAGGTTTTTTGACGTGATAATGCTATGGAATACCGTGATTCCAAACTTTTAATCTTTCTTGCAGAACAGGTACTTTTTCTGAGTTTTCTTACCCTGGTACGTCTCAACAAAATAGACAAGCTGAATGCAAACACCGTCACATTCTTGACTCTGTTCATACAATGCTTCTTTCTTCTTCTTCGGGTCCTGAGCGTACTTGGGGTGAAGCTGATCTTATTGCTATTCATGTTATCAATAGACTTTCTTCTTCTATCCTTAGTAACATTATTCCCTTTGAGCATCTTTATCATACCTCTCCATATTACAGTTCTCTTTGAGTTTTTGGTTGAGTCTATTTTGTTCTTCTTTAGCCTCATGAACATAATAAATTTGAACCTCGGGCTTGCTCACATGTGTTGTTTCCTTGGTTATGGCACTGAACACAAGTGTTATCGTATTCGTATATCTCATCATGTTGTCTTCTGGGAGCATCACATGTTTTTTTGGTTCTCCTCCTTTAAGTCTATTCCTCCTACTCAGTCACCCTTTTTCACTAACCCCAATGTTAATCTTTTTTCTAGTGATGATTCTGCAGGTTCTATCTCGATTCAACTTCTACAGCCTCCTGCTCTTCCGCCTTCTCCATCTCCCGATGATTCCAGACCGGACAATGATCCTGCTCCTACCGTCATGCCTCCTCCTTCCACTTGTTTTTAGGGTAAGAAATCCACCTCCTCATCTTCTTGATTGTCATTATTTTTCTACTATTCTTTATCAATATGAATCTAAGTCCTTTAGAGAAGCCTCCAAAAATCTAAATTGGCAGCAAGCAATGCAGGAAGAAATCCAGACACTTGAAAAAGCACACACTTGAAATTTGGTGGATCCTCCTTCTGATCAAGAAGTTGTGGATAGTAGATGGGTATACAAGATCAAGACTCACTCTGATGGCTCTATTGACCGTTATAAGTACGATTGGTTGCTCAAGGTTGTACGCAAGAGTATGGTATTGACTATAAAGAAACTTTTGTTCCTGTTGCTCGTCTCACATCTATTCGAGCTCTTCTTGCCATTGCTGCAGTCAAAAAATGGTCTCTCAGTCACATGAACGTGAAGAATGCATTTCTTAATGGGGATTTGAAAAAGAAGGTCTATATGAAACCACCTCCGGGTTATCCTTGTCCTTCTAAGAAAGTTTGTCTCCTTGCAAGACACTTTATGATCTTAAGCAAGCTCCTCGTGAATGGTTTGCAAGTTCAGCTCCACTATATGTAATCTCTGTTTCATTTGCAGCCCTCATGAGAATGCTCTTTTTTTTTTCCTAAAAGTGCACATGGAGTTGTTCTTCTACTTTTGTATGTTGATGACATGATCATTATCGAAGATGATGTTGATGGTATCTCTGATCTCAAAGCCTCCCTTCACCATATTTTTGAGATGAAAGATCTTGGTTCTCTCAGTTATTTTCTTGGTCTCGAGGTCATACCACAGATGATGGTATCTATCTCTCTCAAGCTAAGTATGCTTCAGATCTTTTTGCTCGCACCGGGATTACAGATAGTCGCATTGAGTCTACTCCCCTTGAGCCTAATGTTTGATTTACCCCTATGGATGGCACTATTTTGGATAATCCTACTCTTTATCGACAGTTAGTTGGAGGTCTCGTCTACTTGACTGTCACTCAACCAGACATCGTCTATCCAATTCATATTCTTGGCCAGTTCTTGTCATCTTCTCGTACTACTCACTATGCGATAGTTCTTTGCATCCTTCGCTACATCAAAAGCACCCTATTTCATGGCCTTTATTTTTCTACTCATTCATCTTTATCCCTTCAGGCTTACTCAGATGGTGATTGGGCTGGGGATCCCACTGATCGTCGTTCTGCTACTGGTTATTGTTTGTTTCTTGGCGACGCACTCATTTCTTGGCAAGCTAAGAAACAAACGTTCACTGCTCGATCAAACACAGAAGTTGAATACCGCACTCTAGTTGACACCACTGTTGAGGTTGTCTCGATTTGTTGGCTTCTTGCAGATTTGGGTGCTCATTAGTCATCCCCAACCGATGTTTTCTGTGACAATCGCAGTGCTATTTAGATTGCACACAATGATGTGTTTCATGAACGCACCACACACATTGAGATTGATTGTCATTTTGTTCGGTAACGTCTCCTTATTGATGCTATTCGCCTCGTTGTTGTTGAACTCTGGATCAGACTGCTAATATCTTTATGAAGGCTCATCATCCTACTTGTTTTCGGACTCTACTAACCAAACTCAAGATGGTATCCTTAGCTCCCACTTAAGTTTGAGGGGAAATGTTAGAGAATAATTAGAATCAATTTAGATCAATTAGTATCATTTATATTTATATAGAATATCTGTTATTAATTGTAAGATTATATGCTTTTATTATTTTTATTCTTCTAACATCTATATATACTCCTATGTATTGAATAATACACTCTTCATATAACTATCTTGTTTCTAACATAGTATGATTTTTTATATTTAGTGTTAATAGTGATGATAAGAAGTGTGAGAATATAAAAAAATATATTTTAAAATATAAAAATGAGAATATATTAAACAATTCATATAAAAAAATCTTAATAAAAAGTTGTGTAAAGTTTTTTTTAATGGCATATTGGTGTGCAACTTTCTTTAATTTCATACGAATGAATAGCGAAAACTTTTATATTACCGGGACACATTTTAAATTGATCCTTGCAGTTTATTCTTTTCTTAACCTCAATTTTTAAAATTTATTTTGCCTTCATTTTTTGTCTCTACAAGTAGAGTTTAAATTTAAATGTAAGATTTTTTAAAGTATTTGCTATCTAATTTCATATTAGTAATTATATTAGGGTTTAACTAACAAGTATTTTACTAGTGAAGGTTTTTAAACTTTTAACAAATATATAAAAAATGTAATTTTTTAATTAATAACCTTAACTATAATACTATATTTCATTTGTAAGCAAAATCTATTATATTATTCTTTATAGGTTTTGCTGACAGTGTTATGGGCATTTAGTTAATATTACTTATTTTTAAAAAGTTTTTTTTAACTCCTATTATTTCATACAATATATACTCTAAAAATTTAAAATATTAATTTTTTGCTACAAATTTTTATATTTTTTTGGGACATTAAAATTTTTTATATTTATCCTTTTTTTCTTAGTTTACACAAAGCTTTAGGACTTATTTATTTGGATGAACTTTTATAAAAAGTCTTCTTTTAAGTAGTTTTTTTAAAGATCCTTTAGAAAAGTAAAAATATTTTTTTATTTAACAATTATTATCTTTAGATACGACAATATAAAAGTATTTTTTATTTATTTATAATATTAAAAATACTTTTTTTCAAAGTAAAAAAGATCTTTTAAAAAAAATATAGTATTAATTTATTTGAATAAAAAAATACTTTCTATAAAAAATAAAATATTTTATTAAATTTTAAACACATTTAAATATATTTTTTAAGAAAAGTATTTATATTAGAAAAAAAATTATTTTCTTAAAAAAACCAGAAGATAAAAGAAAAGAATCTTTTTAAAAGTTTATTTAAATGTGAAATCACTTTTGTTTATTAAAAAAAAAATCTTTTTAAAAAGAATAAAAAATAAATATTTTTTTTTTAAAAGCCAATTCAAATTGATCCGTAATAATTTCTGAAAAAGAATATTTTTTAATATTTTTATTTTTACTATCAAAATTTTGCCAAACACACTAAAAATAAGACCAAAAAATCTTTTTCAACTTAATAACCTCAAGACAAATTCTTAACAATACACATACACCCAACGGCTACCAATCTACCATAATTGGTGGGCCGGCTCTTTTGCCGAATGTCTAAGCCTGCTTCTTAATTTTTCCATTAACCACTAATAATTAAGAGTAATTATCCAAATCAGTCTCCGAGGATTTTAGAATTGGACATTTTAGTCCCCAAAGAAAATTAATACACAGATCAGTCCCCAAGATTTTACTCCGGCAGACAAATCAGTCCCCAATTCATTTTCCGGCAGAGTAATTACCCAGATCAGTCCCCAAAGATTTTAAAAACGGACATTTTAGTCCCCAAAAAAAACTAATGTACAAATCAATCCCCAACTTTTCTCTCTAGTAGACATAATAGTCCCCGTCTAAAAATAAAATAAAATAAAATAATTATTATTATTAATTGCACAATAATATTGTACTATATTTTTTGTATTTTTAGACAAAAATAATGATAAATTTATTCATTAGATTATTATTATTATATATATATATATATATATATATATATATAATAATAATAATAATAATAATAATAAAAATAATAAAATTATTAGAGATTATTTTACAAGAAATTCAAAGTTAAAATCATTTGATATTTTTGTATTTAATATAATCAAATGATGTCCTATGTAAAAAAAATTATATATGTTTATATTAAAAAATATGTATTAAAACAAAATATTTTAATTTGAATTTATATTAAATACATATTTTTTTAATACAAACATATTTTTTAAAATAATACATCTTTTGATTATATTAAATACAAAAATATCAAATGATTTTAACCTTGATTTTTTTGTAAAATAATCTCTAATAATTTTATTTATTATTATTATTATTATTATTATTAATTATATAATAATATTATACCATGATTTTTTATATTTTCTAGATAAAAGTAATGATAAATTTATTCATTAGATTCTTATATATGTATTTATATATATATATAGTCACTCAATAATAATAATAATAATAATAATAATAATAATAATAATAATAATAATAATAATAATAATAATAATAATAATAATAATAATAATAATAATAATAATAATAATAATAATAATAATAATCAATAAAATTATTAGAGATTATTTTATAAGAAATTTAAGGTTAAAACCATTTGATATGTTTGTATTTAATATAATCAAAAGATGTACTATTTTAAAAAATATGTTTGTATTAAAAAAATATGTATTTAATATAAATTCAAATTAAAATATTTTATTTTAATACATATTTTTTAATATAAACATATATAATTTTTTTTTACATAGGACATCTTTTAATTATATTAAATACAAAAATATCAAATGATTTTAACTTTGAATTTCTTGTAAAATAATATCTAATAATTTTATTATTATTATTATTATTGAGTGACTATATATATATATATATATATATATATATATATATATATATATATATATATATTATTAAGAATTTAATGAATAAATTTATCATTATTTTTGTCTAAAAAATACAAAAAATATAGTACAATATTATTGTGCAATTAATAATAATAATTATTTTATTTTTGGACGGGGGACTATTATGTCTAACAGAGAGAAACGTTGGGATTGATTTGTACATTAGTTTTTCTTAGGGACTAAAATGTCCGTTTTTAAAATATTTGGGGACTGATCTGGGTAATTACTCTGCCGGAAAATAAACTGGGGATTGATTTGTCTACCGGAATAAAACCTTGGGGACTGATCTGTGTATTAATTTTCTTTGGGGACTAAAATGTCCGATTCTAGTACTATCTTTGATCGAATTCACTTATTGCTTTAATTTCTCGTCTTAAGTTTCTTTTCTTCATAATAAAAAATAGCAAATGCTGGAACTTGTTATGTTTGTAGCAGTTTTATTGTGTTTTTTGCTTTCTATTTATGCATTTGTCCCACACTACATAGTTTATCACCGTTGAAACCGATGAGTTTAACATTTGGAGCTTGTTGTATATGACAAGTATTTTTTCTTTTAAGAAAAATTAAATTAAATTAAATTAAAAGGTAATGTAAAAAGTTTTACCTTTTAATTTAATTTAATTTAATTTTTCTTAAAAGAAAAAATACTTGTTCCTCATGTTTGCCATTTAATTTTATTTAATTTTATCCTTAAAATTTTAGATTTATTCAATTTTATTCCTTAACATATTTAATTTGTGTTAAAATTATTTTTAAATATTTTTAATTTTATCTCTAATAATTTACATAAAATTAATGTCTAGGGATAATTTCAATAAAAACGAAAAATGTTAGTGACAACAATTAAGTGAAATTAAACTTTAGAAGTATTTTTTAAAAAAATAAATATAAATATTAAAAAAACATACTTTTCTCTAAATTAAATTATAAGACATTCTGAGTTAGGACACTAGGTACCGTGAGAGGTGAAATCTAGCAACTTTGCCTTGTTCAACTATGTATAAGGTTACATTTAGAGAATATATAAAGTACAACTTATTTCTATTAAATATCATTCTTTAGTTACACAATTCTAAGGATACAGAAGTCTTGTGCAAGATTAACATTGTGATTTAATATATGTTTAAATAAAAATGCTATACGTATAAAAAATTAATTATTAAATTACTATTATGTATTTATATATAAAATATATATTATTTAATTTATTTTTAATATATATTATATTTTAATATATATTTTATACGTAATTATTAATTTAATGATAATTTGTTTTGTGTATGAAACTATGAATGCTTGATAAGTTGAAAAAGATATTCACGGTTTGACAAATGGCTTTGTTGAATTGTTGCTCTGAGAGTCTGGATGGTAAAAATTTAAAAGGTAATAAAAAGAAAAAATTCAAAAGTCAAAACTGGTAAAGCAATTCAAGGTTATAGCTGGTTCGTTGAGTCAAAACCCATATAATCTAATAACCCAAAATATGTGCTATCAGAACAATTTGAAACTTGCCATCACAAAGCGGAATCGTCGATGTGGCATGCAATTTATCTTTGAACTCCTTTTTTTTGTCGTTGCGTTGTTATCTTGTAAGTTGTAATTGCCATGCTACGATGTATCTCATTGGAGTTGACTTTTTAATTTCACAGTCCAAAGAGGCAAAAACCATGTGCCAGTTGAGCTAACGGTTTGTGCTGTCCATATTTCAGCCACATTTAGTTTGACTTTAGGAATACGTCAAATTGTGGTTGCAAATTTAAAAAGCAATCTAGAAAGGCCGATCATACACTATTTATACTATTGAAAAAAGTCAAAAGTTATTAGAATTTGTTGTTTTTAGTTTTTAATTAATTATTAATATTTAAAAGTATAAAATAAAATATATTATTTAATTATTAGATTAAAAATTAAATTAATAATTAAATAATAATAAAAAATAATAAATTTTAATAATTCTTAATATTTTTTTACTATTGCCTTAATTTAGTTATAAAAAATCAAATGTTTTGAAATAATTTTTTAGAATAGTTGTGAATTGATTAGTCTTTTTATTAGATAGATGGTAATATGTGTTATAATTATTTTATGATGTATTATCGTTTAATAAAAAGATTAATTTAATTTATTATTGTATATTCTAAAAATTAATTTAAAATATTTAATCTTTAAATGACTAAATTGAAGAAAAAATAATTCTTTTAGAATTTTTTTAACTATTAACCCTTCTAAGTCTACTTCTCTAGCCCAATATTGGCGATGTGATTAAGAGCGATATAAAATTTGGAACACCACCTCAGTTGTGGAGAAATAAAAATATTGCTAAATACATAGATTTGTTAGTGTTTAATAATTCACTAAGCTACTAAGAAATGTTCCAAAAATATAACTAAATAAATAAATCTATTGTTATTCAGAGAATTGCATGAATTCAAAACTAACATAGTTAGGGGTGGCAATAGTTAGGGTAGGGTAGGGTTTGGATCCATAAACTCAATCTTATTTACTTATAGGTTGAGAATATCCCAACTCTAATTCTACCCGCTCTTAACCTGCTGCGGGTACCCGACCCTACTCGCGGGTTACAAAAAATATACAACATTATTATATAACTTGATAATAATTTAAAATAGAACTGATTTTTATGTAAAAAAAAAATATTAAATTATCAATTAATAATTTTCTTTTAGTGATTAAAGATCTTTTATATTTAGTGAGAGATCTTTGATTCAACATCTACTTAAAATATATTTTTATATAAATATATAATATAAACATATATAGAGTGCGGGTTGGTCGGGTAGGATTGAGGCTCAACCCGCACCCTATCCGACCCGCACGAGAACCCTACCCGCATCCTACCCTACCCGCTACAGATCGAGTTGACAACCTTACCCGATCCGATGAGGTCGGATTAAGTACCCACGGGTTGGATATATATTGCCAACTCTAAACATTATTAAGCATTTAGTTACCAGAATACAGTCAAATTCATTTCAATGTTGAATACAAATTTGTGTTCGTGTATATTAAATAATAAACCAATAGTCAAATAAATTTAAAATTTAATAAAAAAAAAAACCCAACTCACCTTGGTTAAAGACGCAAAAAGAGATCACAATTACAAGCGAAAGAATAAAGTTTCACACAATAAAAAATGTGCAGAGGAAATCTAATCATCATGACCGGTCCTCTCGATGAGCTGAAAAGTAGGGAATCATCATTTTAGACAAATTTACTTTAGGTTAGTACTCTTATTTCAAACCGATGAATAAATTTAGGACACCAAATTTGAGGATCATTAATATTAATTAATTCTCCTTTGATGAAGTCAAGGATAATAAATCAATATACTCAATTGAGTACTAACGAATTGATAACATTACACCAATGATCTTATTTTACTGAACTAGTTCATCAAATAATGATTTCGTATAAATAATTTGTGTTAGTTTAATAATTAATTTACTAATTTATTAAATAAATATTAAAAATTTAAATTTTATTTTATATATAATAATTTATTAATTACTAATAAATTTTTAAATAAAATTTTGGTCTATAATAAATTAATTTTTAATTTAATAGTTGATACTGTGGAAAAAAAATTAATGAACTCGCATGTATATATTTTTTTATGATTGCAACGTGTCATTGTTCATCGTTCTGAAGAGGACACGTTATTTTCATTGTTTTAATCTATTTTTGTTTTTTTATAATATTATACACCGAATCTATCAATCTTTTGCCTCCACACGAGGGCCAATGCATGCCTAATTTTATTTTTTTAGTTTTCATTTGAATTCTCTTAGTTTATTTATTTATTTAAGATCCATATCCATTACAACGCGTGCTTGAAGGTTGTTCGACCGAAATGTAGCAGCATGTGTGTCCTGGAAATCAAACACTATTTTTTTTATTTTGTCAAATTGAACTAAAGCCATCCAAATTGAACTAGAGTATTTAATTTTGTATTTAGAATATGAATATTTAACTTTTTTTAAACTCTTTAATTTTTTTATTTATTATTTTTTCTTGTAAATACAGATATATTTTTGGTACGCAAACGTGATTTAAAGAAGGCATAAAAATTTTAATTTTATTTTAAAAATTTATTTTTTCCTATTAATTTTATCGTTTGTTATTATTATTTTATTTATAAAATTTTATTATTTTTTATATAAATATTTTTTTATTATGTATTATTTATTATTTTTTTGTTAATTTTTTTATTTGATAGTGTATACTTTTATGATTATATATAATTATTGTATATTATATTTATTATTGTTATTTTCTATAATCTAATTGATTGATCTTTAGATAAAACAAATAAAATAAAAAATTAATCATAAATAATAATAATGATAATAATAATAAATTATAACATACTAAAAAATACTAAAAATACTAAAAAAATACTATATAAAAAATATACTAAAAAATATAAAAAAATCACATTTTAAAAAAATAATATTATAATTTATTATTATATCAATTTTAATAATTATTTATTTAAGAGTAATTTTAATTAATATTATTTAAATAATATTTATTTTATCAAAATTAATTTTAGTATAAAATTATCAAATATAAAATATACTAACACAAATTTATTTATATGCAAAATTAATTTTTTAAAGTTATATTAATTTAAATTTTAATTTAATAAAAGTCCATCTAAACACACTTATTAATCAACCTCTTCTCAGCATTCAAAAATCATGATTCCTTCGCGTAATTATGCCGTGAGGATTTTTAACACAAAAATAAGTTAACTAAATTATGTACTTATTAAAAAGTAGTCTTCACACTCAAAAGTATGAGAAAGCTACATGGAGTGGACAATCTTAAAGGTGGACCCATGTTTGATAGATTTTGCATTTTTTTTTTTAATCCCTTGGCCTCCTTGGTTTTGGGGGGCTGTGGTAGACCAAGTCTTCAAGATGTATCAATATTCCTTACCGAAACAAATATCTAAAATATAGAATATAGGTATATTTGGTGATAAAATTATATTTTATTTAAAAAATAATAAAATTTACATAACATCACTTATTCTTAATTTTTCTTTTTGTATTTACTGCATAATATATTATAGTTATCAGAATCAAATTAAACCAATCAATTTGACGAAAAAATTAATAAACTAATAGTCTAACTAATTTGATTTTTTATAAGAACTAAAAATGCTAATAACATGATCAACGGCGATAAAATCCGTTAAAAACTAAACGATTTTAATAAACTGGTACGATCCAATAAATTTTAATAGTGGAGACAAATATATATAACATGGTAATTTTTATAATAAAATTATAAAAATATTATGCTTACATAAAAAATTAGCTATCAAATTATCTACTATAAATTTATATATATATATTATTTAACTTGTTTTAAATATATATTTATATTTTAAAATTTATTTTGGACAAGTAATTATTTTTTATGTATACGTAACATAATTGTTGGTATAATTATATTTTGTTATTATAAAATATGATTAATCTTTAAAATATTTAATTAAAAATAAAAAATTTAAAATAATATTCTAAATAATAGCATATAATTTAGAATTTTATTTTTTTATGTTTTATATTTTTAAAAGATTGAATAATTTTTATTGACAATATAATTAAAATGTCTTTTATATATATATATATATGTTATTAAATAATTATTTAAAAATATTTAAAACCCACATTTTATATAATTAATTCTGATCTTAATAATATTCATAGTTAAAAAAGTTCATTTAATTAGTGTAATTATTATAAAAAAATTAAAACTAATTTTAAAAGAAAAATACTAATAGATAAATAATATTCTTTTAAATTTATCTCTAAAATAGACCACCAATTTCATTTAAATTTAAAAATTTATCATTATGATATATATTTATATAAAATTTTTAAATTGACTATTAAATATCAAAAATTAAATAAAAAATTATTATGAAATTAATTTTAATAATTTAATAAAAATAAATAAATATTATTATTATATACTATTTAAAAAAAAAATAAATTGTAGTAGATCCGTCAGGTACGGTTTGGGCTAACCATATGCTATATTCACTGCGTGAGCATCCATGATCCACTGTGTATATGCAGATTTGCCTTTTGAATAAATTAAAAAAAATTTTAAGTGAGCTAAGGTTCAAACCAAAAATAATCTAAAGACTCTTACTCTCTTTTCTGTTGAACCACATTTGTCTTGAATACATTTTGTGTCTTTAATTAGATATTAACTATATTTATTTTTTAATTTGATACATATCATATTAATAGTATATTTTAATGAATATATCCAATTAAAATGATTTTATAAAAAAGATTGAATGATAATTATTCTAAATAAAAAAATTATAATAACCAAAAATATAATATTATTTTATTTTTCATAATTATACGAATACATGATTTAAGTTATAATTTATATATAATTTAATTACTTTTTTTATTAATATTATTGTATGATAAATTTATTATATGGTAATTATATTAAATTATAAAAGTATTATTTATTTTTATTATTTAAATTTTGTATTTTATTATAATTTTATATTTTTATTTAATTATTACTGAGTGAAACGATTCGATTATTAATTTATCGGTCGAATCATTAATCTAATGATCACTGGATCAGATTAATTACTGATTTAGTTGTGATAACTATGCTATATATGAGAATAAGAAGTAAGAACCTTAAAATGGGGTGGCGAAATTGTTCATGGCTAACTAAATCGGCAACGCCAACAACAACAAGTGCCAAGTGGGATCATCCCAAATATTCCCTTTATTATGATTGGGACGTGACATGCTCAAATTTAATTACCGGCTTCATTTTCTTCAATTACCAAATTTTACAGAATTTCATGGTAACCTTATTCTCAATAGGATTTTACTTATTTTCTACCTATGTCACTGGTCTCTATTAAAATAATATTTTTAATTATTTAATAACATTTTCTAAAAAGTCCTGCTACAAAGATGCGACTAAAATATAAAAAATATGGATTTAAATCTTCTAAAGTTTGAATTTCACTTTAGAGAGTAAAGTATGATCTCTCACTATTAATTTCATAGGTGGGACCAATAATAAATATGAAAGAGAAACTATTCAAAAGTAGAAGATCACACTTTACTCTCTAAAGTAAAATTCAAACTTTAGAGGATCCAAATCCAAAAAATATTATTATATATATTATCGAAATCGGGTTTAATTTATTAATGTTGGATTATTAAGATAGAATCTTTCAATTCAAGATGTCCGCGTCAAAACCAAATAAAGAAAGAGAGACAATTTAATAGGGTTAATCAAAGTAATAATTGATTCCTACTAGTACTAGTTAAAACCACCTATCTGATAAACTTGGCCATTGGCCAAAGCCAAAAGAGAAAGGACCTGTATTGTGCACGTATAAGTAGAAACATTTCGTTATTTTAGCATAGATATTACAATAAAAACATGTTCCAATGTGCATTGTTATATTATTTAATTTGGTATTGATGTCGGTCCCAACTTGCTTCTCCATTTCTCTGGCACCACCGACTAGCCCACCGGCAATATGGTTCTCTCCACACACAACACAAACCATATATGGAGGCTAGCGCCGGCAACGTTCTGTGTTCACACTACGCCAATTGCCCCATCACGTATAGGGAATATTAATAATTAAGATAAAATTGGAGGATAAAAAGGAATTTTTGCTTTTTCTATATTTATTTAAATATGGAATTTATCTCATTTGAAATTACTTCTTGTAGAAGTTCTCATACTCTTAATTAACACCGACTGACTCTTCAATGGCGGCTGTGAAACCAATTTGAACCTTTCCATCATTCTCTTACATATATATATAAGGAAGACAATTTCATGGGGTTGTTGGAATTTGATACTTATGTATTTATTTAGTTGCTTACTATTATAGAACAAGCTAATTAAGCTATTATTATTATTATTGGATTGCATTGAATGTGTATTGAAAAGGTGGCGAATCCTCAAGAGAAAGGAAACAAGGTTGTTGAGAAGAGGGAATTGGAACTTGATGAGAGGATAAACAACAACAATTCTACATTGTCATCATCAATGCATATGATATTCCCGGGTTTGAATAGGGAGGAGGAGATGTCTGCCATGGTTTCGGCTTTGACCCATGTTGTCTCTGGTGAAGTTCCAACCGGTGCAGATGACGATTATTCACTTCCAACAAGTAACATGGCTTATGGTTCTTCAACATTTTCTAATTATGTTGTTGGAAGTGGCTCTTCTTCTATCAAGAGAACTAGGCAGCAAGATGATATATCCTTTGTTGACCACTTCTCTTCATCACATGGTGTAGCTTCTTCATCCCCTACTACAAGTAAGCACCGCATATCTCATTTTCCCCTCTAAATCATAGATTAAATACAACAATAACAAGAAATATTAGTTTTACATTTAAGTTTGATATCTTATATTCTTATTTTTAGACACTTCATTTAACATGCCTTAAATAAATACTAACTTATCTATTTAACATGTATACAAAATTAACCTTTTAAGGATAAACTTGAAAAATAAATAAATAATAATTAAATTATACCATCTATCTTTACTTTATAGGATCATATTAGTCATATGGTTTTTAAGGTTACAAAATTAGTTACTTTACAATAAAAGAAAAACTCTCTTAACAAAAACATATTATTGACATTATAGTTTACAATTCTAAAATGAAGTGGTAACAAAAGACAAATATTATAAGAAAAGTGTTACTAATGTTGGATTGTGTATATTATGCAGCAATGAATAGAGAATGTTCAAGAGAAAGTGGAAGTGGGAGTGGAGAGATGGGAGGAGGAAACAGGGGAAGGGCAGTGTATGAATACAGAGCAAGAGAAGAGAACGTGAGAGAGGAAGAGCCAAGAAGGAAATACAGAGGCGTCAGGCAGAGGCCATGGGGCAAGTGGGCAGCCGAGATCAGAGACCCATTCAAAGCCGCCAGAGTCTGGTTAGGCACCTTCGACACTGCCGAGGCTGCCGCCAGAGCCTACGACCAAGCCGCCCTCCGTTTCCGGGGCAACAAGGCCAAACTCAACTTCCCCGAAAATGTCACGCTCCTCCGCCACGCGCCACCGCAAATCACTACTTCTTCGCTCGTGGCTATTCCAACTTCCACTGAGGCCATTGTTCACAGTGAGCCTCTTATTAGCACTACTTTGCATGGTTCTTCTTCTTCCGCGGGTTTGTATGGGAATTTCCCCACCATGGATTCCACTATGACGGTTATGGCGTCAAGTGTGGCTTCTCATCTTCGACATTCTTCTCCGTCGTCAACGCAAGCTTCGCCGCCGTTCTTGTCTTCGTCTTCTGCGTTCGGTTCCACTACGCAGTTGCCGGCGGCGTGGTCATCAGCTTCCGGTAACAGCTCTTCTTCGTCGGGATAGGTTTTTCCACCGTTGCCGATTAAGATATATGAACGTTTCTCTTTCTTTTTTAGATTTTCCTTATTATCTTGTGCCATAGGAGATGTTTACTGGCTCATAGTTCTTGTCGCAATCTATTGTTTTGGCAAGCTGGAAAGTGAGGCTGAGGGATGAGAATTATTAGCTATTAATTTTGCGTGAATACATGTGTACTTGAGTTTCCAGTTTTTCGCAATCATAGAAATGAAACCACTTAACTTCGTGACAGACTAATTTAGTGACGTCCATTTGGTAACCATCTTAATCAAGTTTTTTTTTTTTTAATTAAATTAAATAATAAGTATTTATATTAAAAATATTTTTAGTAATGAATAATTTTTGGGTAAAGTATTAAATTGGCCGCTTACGTTTGGGCGTAATTTGTTTTGGTCTTTAAAGTTTAAAGTATCTTATTTGAATCCAAAAAAGTTTCATTTAGTTTTAACTTTTAATGTAAATAAAAGTTAAACAATTAATGAAATGTCCTACATAACAGCAGTATAAGAACAAGGTCAATAATTTAGAGAATAAATACAAATGATAGAGGCACAAAAATCAACCGTGAGTGTATCAATATATTTATTTATCATTTTTCTTACAATTTAAATGAAATATTTTTTCTAGAACTAAGGATAATGACAAATAAATGTACGGTTAATTTTGTGGCTTTGGTGTTTGTACTTGTTCTTCAAATTATCGACCTTATTTTTGTACTGCTATCATATAGGACATTCGGTTAATTAATTAACTTTGACCTCTTGGTGGAACTATATTAAAGTTAAATGAAACTTTTTTGGATTTAAATATGACATTTTAAATCTTAAGAACCAAAATATGATTACGCCTAAACGTAGGGGATATATTTAGTACTTTACCCAAAATTTTTTATTCTAAAAAAATTATTTTTTTAACTTCTTCGTAAACAAATAATTTTTTATAAATTAAAAATTAAAAAAATATTTATAGACATATTTAAATTAGTTCTGACTAGGATTGTGTTCTTTTTTTGTTTAAGGATTTAATTTGGTTTATTGTGAATAAGATACAAAGAAAAGGCAATTTGGTTTAAGGTTTAAGAAGTTTTAAAATAAGTTTTGAGACAATTTATTTTGAGGTTTAATATATAAAATTAGAATTTAATTTTAGCATAAATTATTTTAAATAATTATTTAATTATATTTATTTTTTTAAATGATTATTCAAATAACTAATGTAAAAATTTGTTATTTTTACTAATATGGCGAAATATAATTTAGATGTATGTATAAAATTATTTATATTTATAGTATATTAAAATTAGATTAATATAATTAATACTGAGCTTGTAAAAAGTATAAATATAATGGTTTATATGTATGTATTTTCTGGTAATTTGTGTATAAAATTAAATATAATACGGGTATAAATTATGACAAATTTATGTGCGTATATATAAATTCATTATGAAAACCTATAAACTATACCGTTTCGTTAATATTTAAGCAAGGTTCTGAAAATCGGTTCGGATTGATCGGTCGAACCGGTTGAACCGTGAATCACATACAGAGACGATTCGAATAAATAGTAAAACCGAAAAATTTGAAAACCGAAATTGAACCGATAAATCGGCTAATAACTGGTCGGTCGAACCGAACCGTGATCCGGCCGATTTTTTAGCTGGACAGCCAAATGTTGCCGTTTCAGCCTCTGCTTAGTCCTAAATCCCTAATTCGATCCTGAATTCCCTTTCTCATCGAGCTTCCAGCTTCCAGAAGTGAGAACGCCTCTCTCAAACTCTCACACGACAGGGATTCTATCCAATCTCATCGAGTTCGTCGTCTGGTTGTCCCTCACCTCCGTTCCCTTCCCTTGCCCCTATCAAGAAATAGAACTAACTAATCCTAAGGCAAAGGGTCGAGAAACTCAATGCTACTATTCTTGAACAACTTGGAGTCGGGCCTTCTTTTCACACTATTACAGATACGAAAATAATGGAAAAAATAGGATTCGACTGTCAACTGCTCCTATCGGAAATAGGATTGACTACGGATTTGAGCAATAGCACATAATTTCAAAAAACCCGTACGATTTTTTCGATCTAAATAAAACAGGTTTTCCATGAAGAAGATTTGGGACGACCAGCCACTGCCTCGTGCCGCCGCCGTCGTTCCTTCGAATAGCCACCTCTATCGCGCAACAGCTGTCGTTCCTTCGAACAACCACATCCGTCGTTCCTTATCATATATTGTATTTAATTTGTTAGGACGGAAAGTAAAAAAAAAAAAAGCAAAAGGTGCAATATGATCCAATCGACATTGAAAGTATTGATATGGTTGACTTTTGGGTGACGGAAGAGGTTGTTGAAAAAGAGCCTGATCTTCCAAGTAATATTGAAGACTTGCTTGGTGAGTATTATAGTTTATTGATCAGACAATAAATTACAATAACTTTGATCTTCAATTTGTTGATAATATGTTATGTTTTGTTAGATGAGATTGATGCTGATTTAGATCAAGGTGGTGGTGGTGGTAGTAGTAGTACATTTTATGCTGCAGCACTTGTTTTTTCTTGTCCAAGTAGTGAAAATGAAGGTGATGATATCAATGACGTAAATCTGCAGCAAGTTATGGAGGATTTTGATGATTGATGACAAACTTGGATCATTTTGATGTTGCCATTTTATGTTTGATTGGTTGTTTTATTTTTTGACTTTTGAATTTGTATTTGAATGAGATTATAACATTTTGATTTATGTAATACTTTTAATTTGAATGATATTTCAAAGTTTACATTAGACTATAATTATATTTTAATGTGTTTATTTATATTTTATTTATTATTTTATTATAAACGATTTTTTGGTTCAACCACGGTCGAACCGGTTAAACTTATAAACCAATGAACTAATAACTAGAGTGGTTCGATGACCAATTTGGTTCTCAGAACCTTGTATTTAAGAGTTTTTAACAATTAAATTTAATTAAATTGGTTTAAATTTAACAAAAATTACTCATACAATGTGTATAAATTATACACTTTTTTCCCTTCACGTTTTTTTTTTATTTTATTATTGCTGCTATTGTATTTTTTATTATTTCTTCTCCTCCTCTTCCATACAGTGTTATTGTAGTATTTTTTTTTGTTTAATTTTTTTTTTCAAGAGCGTGAAATAAAAGAAAATTATGGAAAGGTAAAACAAGAAAAAGAAAAAGAAGAAGAGGATAAATGTTTTGAATTGCGCAGTATTTATAAAAAAAATAGTACTAAATTTTTTTAATTATGACACAAGAAGTTTCTTAATTTTGACATAATAATTTTTTGATCGTGACACAAGTTTTTGTCAAAAAGGTGAAACAAGAAAAATTATGAGAAGGTGAAATAAGAAGATGATGAAGCCGAAGAGAAAAAGTTTTGAATTGTACAAAATTTATTAAAAAAAATAGCACCGAAAACATTTTAATCGTAACGCAAAAAATTTCTTAATTTTGACACTTTTTAACCATCATAGAAAATTTTTTAATTTTGATTCAGGAATTTCTTAATCATGACACATAAAATTTCTTAACTAATTAGAAGTTATAAAAAATTTCTTAACTCAGTGTGATTCTTTGAGAACTTCTTGTATCATTTCTAAAAAATTTCTGTATCATTTTAAATAAATAATGTGTATTTCTATCATTGAACTTATTGAGTGGTATTAAACTTATAAAAAATTTAACCATTCCTGTGTTATGTGCAATAAATTAATGTATTTTTTGTTCCAAAACACATTTAAATGTATTTTGTTGGTTGAGTAAATTAAGGTTTTGAACTTGTGATTTTTTAAAGATTTTTTGTGTCATTTATAAAAAAATTTCGTGTCATTTTCAATTAAATGATGTGTTTTGTTATTATTGAATTGATTGTGTGATATTGAATAAATATATAAGAGATTTAACTATTTTTATATTATTTGTAATAATTTGATATGTCTTTTGGATCTAAAACACATTTAAATATATTTTGTTGGTTGAGTAAGTCAAGGTTCTAAACTTGTAGTCTTTAAAAAATTGTGCCATTCACCAAAAATTCCTATATTATTTATGACTAACAATATGATGTACTTTTGTTATCGTTAAATTATTGTATGATATTAAACTAAGAAGATGATTATGATAATGAAAAAAAATAGAGAAGAAATTAAATGAGAAAGAAGAAAAAAAAAAGAGATGATAAAAACAGAGGAGATGATGATGATTACAATAATGATAATAGAAGTGGAGAAGAAGAAAAAAAACATATGTAAATTTAATTTAGTTGGACTTGGTTAAAAAAAAGTTTAATTATCTAATATTTTTACAAAACATAAAGAATTATGTGATTTGTTTAATTGTAAATAAATCTTGATTCCATATAATCTCTCTTCAAGTATTTAATATGTTAATTTAGTTTTTTATTTGTTAATTTTTGTTCATTCGTAATAAATGAATCAACACTAAGTTTACTGTTATTTTGTGCTATTCTTTTTACACATTCACTCATGGTATATAAAAAATAAATTTTTTATTTTTTCTATTTTTTATTAATTATTTATAATATAAAAATAAAAGATTTATAAGAAAGATGTATAATATAATATTATTCTTTCTTTTATTCTCAATTTGAAAGGACTTCTATTGAATCGTGTTCTTAAAGAGTTTAGTAGTTCTGCCTATGAATATTATGCCCAGACTTTATCAAGTTCACAAATTGAAATTCAATTAATTCCGTTCATGAATATTATTTCAATTGCGCATGTGGTTTTGGTTTTATTTGAATTCGCGTCTTGTCAAGCATAGAATATTAGAATCTTTCATTCATATCTGAAAAATAGATGACTCAAATGGTCCCGAAGTAAACTCCCGTTTATTTGGTGTGGTACAATGACGAACTTTATTTTTGTTGATCTTTATTTTACTGAACTTGGCATTTAAGAATATAAATCAAGATAGTTCATATCCAAATAAAACTGATTTTGACCAAAATTTAACAAAGAAATTAAGAAATCAACTTATTCCAATAGAAATTAGTTCTAGGGTAGATGTAGATGTTGATTATTATTCGGATTCCATGCAACATTGCAAGACAAGGGAAGATTCGCCCAGTTAATCAATTACTATTAATTAGAGAACAAAGCTTGAGGTGCCTTTCAGTATATTTCTTCCTTGCGTATGAGCAAAGTAATCTGAAGCCATTATTTGCTTTGAAGTGTTCTTTTTGACCTTTATACGACCTCTTACAGTCTGTTTGAACACCTTTAAATGATGGAATTAGAATTCAATTCCATCAAAAAATGAATTTCTAAAGAAATGAAATTCAATTCTATAATTTGGAACAACTAACTCATTTAATGAGATAGAATTGAATTCCATTATTTGGAATGACTTTATGAATTACATTATTTCTCTAAGACATTTTTACCCCTCAATAAATATTAAGTATAATTTTATTTATCAATTAAATTAGATAATATAATTATATAAATCACTTATAAGTAAAATTGGTCTAACACAACTTCACTAATTAGATCCATCTCACTCATGAATTTCATATATAATTAAATTCTTTCTCCTACTACTAAAATCCAAAAACCTAAGCGAATTTCACATAGTTCTAAATAACAAAACTTCACACTTTCACCCTTTCTATATACATATCCAAACACCCACGAACCTGCGATCTCGTCTTATAAACTAAATCAAGGCACTGAAGAAAACAACGAATGAATGAAAGACATTCAGCTTCACAGAACGATTTCCAGAAACCCAAAAATTTCAATTTCATTCGATACGTTGTCGTTTCGATTCACTTCAACCTTAAAATATTCAGAGAGAGAGAGAGGAACCTGTAATCGGAGGGAGGGGGGAGGTTGGCATTGTTGAGAGCTTCGGCGGCGTAGGCATGGCACCGGTCGTCGTCGAGTGTGCTGCCGTACTCGTCTTTATAGACCAGGAGTCGGCGGCGATGGAGCGGTCGTCGTCGGAGACTAGATCAGCGGCCACCGCTCGAGCTTGTTGTTCTGAGGCGTCGGAGTCCTCTGGCTGCAAGTGGATCCAGGCCATTGAAGAGAGAGAAAGAGAGAAGGAATGAGAAGAAAGTGAAGGGATTATGGAATATTATAATTTGGACAGGAGGTATTTTTGATATTGCACAGTTTAAGTGAGATTTAAATGAGAATTGATTTTGAAATCAGACCAAAGTAGATCTGATTTGTAAATGGGGGTAAAATGAGAATTGGAATTCTCACCGGAATTTAACTTCATGTTTTTTTTCTATTCCAAAGCAAGGAATAGAATTCAATTCATCTATGATTTCAAATCAGATGCATTCCAAATAGGCGGTTAGCATCCAACATGTTTACACGCAAAAGAGCTTAGTGAAGTGTTGGACACCGAAGTAATCATATTCTTGTGCAAGTAATTGAGAGCCTTTCAAACAAATATTAACATCTACGATCTAATCTATCTATTAATTAAACAATAATAGAAGAGTTCTATATTGACTAAACTGTTAACAGAATATTTCAATGAAACAATTTCTCCGTTCACTATAATTAATTGTGTGGTCATAATTTAAACTCTTTCTCGCTAACTTATTTGAATTTTTTTACAGAAAGAATTAACATTAATATATTTGTACGAATCAAACGCTACAATAAAGAAAAAATAGCAAGATACTCAGAGTGAGCAGACTGAGAATGAGAAAATTAAATAGATAATTATAAATGAACAGGGCTCAATTTCTGCCCAATGCTACAAACTAGTCCGGTTTGAGAATCCTGTCACAAGTCAGCGGTTAAGGTATGTACGAGTAGTATACAACAGTAAGAGAAGAATATATCCAGCTCTACCCTGATTACATGAATGACGAATACAAAAGGGAAAAAAAAAACAAGAGGCATACCGCTTAATGCAAAATCCTCACCAATCTAATCAGTCACAATTCAAAAGAACATGTAAGGCACCTCAAGTCAAAGTCACATCTATAATGGGGTTCAACCTGCAATTTACCAAGACACAAACATTGTGAATTTGTGATCAAGACGGGAAGGGCTAGTAGGAATGAGGAACAAAATAGAATCAATTTACTCTTTAAGCCCGCTTTTTCCCTACCTTCCCCCTCTATAACCCCACCTCAAAAACACAAACCAAGTAAATATGGAGTTAGAGGAGGAGGGCAGAGTTGTACCTGCAACTTTAATTGGTGATATGGGCGTCCTTAAGCCTTCAAAGCAGCTTTATGAATCATAGTTTCTTTGTGTATCTGATGACAACTTTTCTCCACAAGATCAAGCAATTTCTCCAAGTTTGCTGCCCATGAGTTGAGAATGTCATTGCTATCCTTAGCAGTCTGGAAACAAACTATTCCGATGGGCCTATCAATCTTTGCAACCAGTGCCTTGGACACAACCATGTCTGACAGATGCTTTTCAGCTTCCTGAATTCAGCAGCCAGAATCAGTTAGGATCTTTATATTTAAAAAACATTTGCAACAATTTGCAACAATTAACCTGTATCTCATTAAGAATCTAGAAAATAACCAGCATTATGTGGCCAATGAACTAAAGTAGCATACTAACATAGGCCAAACAACCTCTGCTCAATAATGATAATAATGGTAAAACTTACGTGCAATTGTCTTCATGTGAAATTGATAATTGAGAACCGTCAGATGATTTTGACATGTTTGACTAAATTGTCATCTAATAATTCTCAATTATCAACTTCATATGAAGACAACTGTATATGAGTTTCTACCAATAATAATAATAAACAACCTCAGTTGTCTCCCCTCTCCCCATCCCCTCTTTCTCCCTAACAGCTAGCGTACAAGAACTCGGATACTTCTTGTCTGAAACACTATACAGCAGTAAATACCAATATGTAAGCCCAAACAGAAGTAAGGCAATTATCTAGCACAACAAACTTTTAATATATAACAAGAACAAGCATTACAAACCTGAACACTGAGACACAAAAGCTCTGCAAGTCTCTTCAAAGTAATCCTTGCATAGTACTTTGATACGACAATAATATTCTGAATAATAACCAAAAAAAAAAAGAAAGAAAAATCCTCGTTAATGCTCGCATCCTACATGATGAAGTGTGAAAACAACACATACCCAAAATACATCCCAAATTCCCAACCATATGGGAAGGGTGATCCTTGGCAAAAGGAAATGTAAAATTAGAGATAATTACATGTTCAATTATTCTTTCCTTCAGATCTTCTGCTGCTTTTTCACCCAAAGACTTTCCAAGATTCTTCTCATTTTCAAACTCATTCTTGTATGCATCCCAAAGGCTTGTCCATTGAATAACCTCCATGGTGACCAACTGTTTCAACAGTAATCTATGGCATACCATAAAAGATAAGCACTCGATTACAAGGAAATGATAAACAGAAACCTGTAGCAGGATAACATGGAAGAACAAAATAAGGAAGACATACTTAAAGTTTGGAATCTCAGACAGATTCTTATCCTCCAAGGTGGAATTGAGAAGACTTGATTGCATTGGATCATGTGGTGCTAGAACCAAGTGCCAACATATTTTCCTCAGGATCTACGTGTATAAGGAATTATTTAGAAAGCAGTCACAAAACAATAACATATAAAGCAGATGAAGAGAAAGAAAGGAAGGCCTACTGGAATCCACTCGGCAGGATTTTCTTTGACAGATGTAATTTCGTATATTGCCTTGTAGCAACGGCAAATTTCAAGATAATCATTTTTGTGGGAATAATACCTTCAAGGGTAACAAAAACAACCATAAGACAACAAGATTTTATAATCAGAACATAGCCATTGCCGTTTAAAAAGCTATTAGTTGGAAAGAAAATAAGTGACCATAAGCATCATATAGACACAAACTTGGCTAGCTGGAAGGAAACAAGTGATTATTACATATCAAATTCGTGCCTTGAAAGCCTAAAAGCATCCCAGGGGAAATGAAGTCCTTTACATCTAATTTCATCCCTCAAAATGATAAAAAATAAAAAAGAACTACCATTCAACACTCTAACAGATTCCTTCCCTTCTAGACTATGTTTCTCAAATAAGAATTATTTAGATCAAGTTCTCACTTCTTACTGAAGTAAACCTTAAGAAACGAGCTAGAGACAAAAAGTGAAAGAACACATGCAGGTAAGTATTTTTCTATAAATAGAAAGTCATTAGCAGTGCCTGTTTATTTATTGGGGTGGAGTTGGATCCCTCTTCACATTATGCCTCATAATGCAAGAACAAAAGCATATATCCTGGATGCGCTTGTGAATTGAGTTTATGAAAGGAAGGGACAGCTGGACAGGTTAGAACAGTCCCTTCCCTTCCAAAACCTAAACTAATAAACACACCCTCAAATGTTAAAGCACCCTCCCCCATCCCTCCGGAAAAAATACAGCAGAGCACTTTGAATATCTATGTGATGTTAAATACATCTGTAAATCAAACAAAATGCAAAGAGACGATAGGGTCATAAGGGTCAGCAACAATATTTGTTACTAAACCTGATAGAAACAGGTTTGGTTTAGTTTACAAGAGGAGAGGTAAGTAGTCTACCTGCTGGTCTTAGTTTTAGTTCCTAATTACTGTTAACTGGCTATCTGTTTGTTCCCTTTGAGCTGCACTAACAGGCATAAGGGCAATAGTCTTAATCCTAGCTGCTACCTATAAATACTAGTTGATTAGTTAGTTTTAGTTTTGGTCAAAATTCTGTTAGATCAGTTAGAATAGGAGACGTAGTTGGTAGTTCCAACAGTGAATTCCAATAAGGGATTGTGATTTGCAATCCCTAGTTCATCAATAAAGCCTACCAATTTTGTTACTACCTGATCCTATCAACCGGTATCAGAAGTCCACAGATCCTGGAAGCTTGTGGTACACAATCGCAGAAAACGGAAGGGAAAATGGATGCAACGGAATCGCAATTTGATCGCTTTGAGGGTTTGTGTCGCGTGCTGCAGGAGAGGTTGCAGCGGATTGACGCGCTCGTGGATTCCATGGAGCAGAGTTCTCCAGTCCGTCACGAGTGGAGTTCTTCGGCGTCGCACCAGGCCACTGGTGGCTCGTAGGGGAGTAGAAGCACGACGGAGCAGTGGAGGAAACTCGAGCTCCCAATTTTTCGTGGCGAGGACGCCATGTCATGGATCGAGTGTATGAAGCAGTTTTTCTTGCTCAGAGGTGCCGGAGGAGGAGTGGCTTGCAGTGGCAATGTTCGCCATGGAAGGCCGCGCTTCACATGGTTCCGGTGGTGGGAGGCAACCGCACCGACACTGTACTGGCAGTCCCTCTGTATGGCGTTACTGTGTCACTTCCAACCTGAGCGGTTGCAAAGTTCCTATCAATCGCTGTTGAGGCTGAGACAAACAGGCACCGTTGGGACTACGTTGATCAGTTTGTGCTGCACGCGCATCCTTTGCGTCTGGTCTAGCTCCAAGGTCGTTGATGGATTTGTTCTTGAATGGGTTGAGGCTTGAGGTGAGTGAGGAATGCAGGCTGTTCTTGTTCTAGACCGTGGATGAATTGATGGAATTGGCGCAAAAGGTGGAGAACGTAACATGGTGCTGCGGACTGCCCCTGTCTGCGTTGTGGGTACGCCTATGACACAGAACTTCATTACTAACAAGCCAATACTCGCAGCGGCAACGACGGGTTCGGCAAGCAAGGGTCCGGAGTTAGGGGTGGAGCCTCCAAAACGACAAGGAGTGCGGCAACTTAGCAATGAAGAGTACAAAGCTAAACATGCACAAGGAAAATGCTTTTTCTGCGATAAACCATACTCAGCAAAGCATGTGTGCAAGAAAAGGAATTCAAATTGCTGATTATGGAACCTAACGCTGAGGAGGGGGACTGGTTGGATCCCTCTTCACATTATGCCTCATAATGCAAGAAACAAAAGCATATATATTGGATATGCTTGTGAATTTGAGTTTATGAAAGAAAGGGACACTTTAGAACAGTCCCTTCCCCTCCAAAACCTAAACTAATAAACACACCCTCAAATGTTAAAGCACCCTCCCCCATCCCTCCAGAAAAAATACAGCAGAGCACTTTGAATATCTATGCGATGTTAAATATATAAATGTGAATCAAACAATATGGAAAGAGACGATAGAGTCATAAGGGTCAGCAACAATATTTGTTACTAAACCTGATAGAAACAAGTTTGGTTTAGTTTACAAGAGGAGAGGTAAGTAGTCTACTTGCTGGTTTTAGTTCCTAATCGCTGTTAATTGGCTATCTGTTTGTTCCCTTTGAGATGCACTAGCAGGCATAAAGGAAATAGTCTTAGTCCTAGCTGCTGCCTATAAATACTAGTTGATTAGTTAGTTTTAGTTTTGGTCATTCTGTTAGACCAGTTAGAATAGGAGAGGAAGAACTCCCTCCATAGTTGGTAGTTCCAACAGTGTGTTCCAATAAGGGATTGTGGTTTGCAATCCCTAGTTTATCAATAAAGCCTACCGATTCTGTTACTACCTGATCCTATCAAAACCACATCAAGATTCAAAACATCGCCCAGTAACAAATTTCTATTTAGATTGAACAAACTAAGCAACATAACGGAAAGTATTGATTACTCTACCGAATCATTAATTCGTAATAGATCCGCTTCAACTCTGGCAGAGATGGTATATCAGCAGGAGCTTCTTCAACAACACTATCACCTTCTTTAGGTTTTTTCTTTTCCTTCGAAGCATCAGCATCAAATACTCTTGTACTAATTTTTCTTGAAAGTATTTGTGCACGAACATAATCTTGACGATCTAGGCACAAACGAACCTGTACAATTTAATGCAAGAAATTCCTTATTCCACAGCTAAAATGCAACTCAAATTATGGCAAATGTCATCACTAAAGGAAAGAGAATGATGTCTCATACTTGTTCAAGAATGAAAGCAATTTTCTCAGTTTTTGCCATGGCACCAAAAGTTTCCACCTGTTATGAAGGACCATTACATGAGTCAACTGACTACTGATTGCATAATCAAAACCATCACAACATTCAGTATCCACACCAACCGCAATTTCTTGCATCAAATCAGCAGCTTCAGCTATAAGCCCTTGTTCCTCCTTAATCTTGGCAAGTTTCTTGACCAACCGAGCTCTCTCAATCTCAACATATATCTAATAAATGATACAAATGTCATATGTACATATCACTCAGCAGACAACAACAGAAGTTAATAAGAAGGAAAACTGTGAAAACATCGCAAGCTCACCTTCCCTGCAGATACACTGTTCAAGGTTTTGATGAGTTCTATACGTGTTTCAATATCTGGTGTTTCATCAATATATTGCATTGCCTGCTGGACCATTACTGTGACAGCCTGTGAACAAAAAGAACAGGTTTCTCAATGGCAGAGCATATCATGTTTCTTGCTCCACTTAAAAGAAATCTTTATCTTTATACTATCTAAAATACAAGCAAATTGCATTCCGGCATATCAATCCAGCATTTTGCTTCACAAACAAACCATAACAGATGAAATTACATTTCCCAACATGACGCGTTTAATAGAAACCTTAACCTTCTTTTCTAACAGCCCATAGATTCTCATCGATTTTCAGAACAAAAGTTCCATTCTCATCCACACAATATATATTACAACATATAGATGCAGACACAAAATACCCTTAATTACATATACCTGCTTAAGCTGACCACGTCGTTTGGACAAGAGAACAATCTGGTCGTTGAGAGTTTTCCAGTCTCGCGCCTCAAAGCAGAGCCGGAGAATATCGGTGACGGCCTTCCTTGTGACGGCAACGTCTCCGGCGAGCCTCCCATGCTTCTCTTCATTCAACAACTTCTCTATGGCCGCATCTAAATTCCCCGAGTTTCCCTGTCCCAATTCCAATCATATAATATCAAATATCGGAATTTCGCCACTGCTATTAATAATTTATAATAATAATAATAGCGATAGTTCCGCGCGGCAGCTCCATCGACATAAGCTAAACTAAACAGAATTTACAGTGCAAGAATAACATTATAAGATCTGAAGCGACTCGAATTTTAGTTTGTTGAGGAATCGAGAGAGGCGTATACATACCATGACCATGGGTGTCAGCTGAGCTGAGAGATCTATTAGCTAACGCTTTCCAACAGGGGCAACGTCGCCGATTACCGATTCTACTACTCGAAAGGAAACGTGCCAGAGGGGACAAGCCAAGCCCTTCTTTGAGTAACATGGAAACCTTTTTGGGCCTTTAGGCCCAATTAGTTTCAGATGTCATAGTAACGGCCCAATTGTTTTATATGAACCCTGCTGATCATCATGCCCTTCAAATAATGTTGAAAAATCCAAAACCAACTTGATTTGGTTAAATAGCATATTCATTCATACGTTTAAGTAAATGTTGGAAATTTAAATTCCGTATTATGCAACAACAACAAAAATTTAAAGATTTCAAAGCCTTCTTTTTTATAATTAGCTGATAATTCTTGTAAAAAAATATAAAATAGTTTATATACATGTAGATAGAGATGCATATAATTATAATTAGTTGATATCCGTGTATTTTACACGATTTTATTGCATGATATTAAAGATAAATAATTTGATTATGTAATTAAAATGAGTAAATAGGATTAGCTGATATAAAACAAATTTTATTTCATGCATTTATAAATAATCCAAGAAAAAAAATACAGCACAATGTATACATATTAGTTACACAATGAATGAAAAATCTTTAGTTTATTTAATACAACATTTACCTAAGATTCTGAATAAACCGTCTGATTACATTAATTAAATAAAAAATGAAAAAGATAAATTTTAAAGTATATACTTATACAAATACAAAAAAGATAAATTAAAACAGAATTAATTGTGATAAAAACTAAAAATTATTATGTTATCATGAACTCAAACAAAACACATGTTTTTCAACTAAATATGATATCTGTATATTACATCTATCAATATATATTAAACTACTCTTCTACTTTAGCCCATGACAACAATAAAGAAGTATCGTGGCCCACAAATTCAGCCCAACAGAATACAAAAATTCAATTTTAATTTTAGTCTTTATTATCTTATCTTTATCTTATCTTTAATTGTTCTTATCTTATCTTTATTTGCTTTTATCTTTCATAGGACAATGCTCTATATATATTTAGTTTTACCCTCATAGTTTACAACACACTTCAGTACAATTCAATCAATCAACAATCAATAAAAGTTCTTTTCTTTGCTTTTCCTATTCTTTCACAATTTTATCATGGTATCAGAGCCATGGTATCCTCCTTGAGGAGGATATATAAGTTATCATCTTTTCGGTAAGAAATTACCGTACTTCTTTTTCAACCTCCTCCCACAATAAATAATCATAGATTTAGTTACATGCATCCAAGTGAAAATCTTACCACAGTGTTGGTTATCCCGGTTCTTTACCAGCAATTCCGTCTGCGCCTTCTTCTAGCATTTCATCTGCAACTTCTTCCGAGAGTTTCGTCAGTATTCTGTTTCAGCAATTCAATCTGCATCTGTTCTAGCAGTTCAATGTGCATCTGTTCTAGCAGTTCCATCTGCACTCTTATTGCGCTCTACGCGCCATTTGAAGACCACTCTTATTGCGCCATACGCGCCCTCTAAAGATCAATCTTGTTGCGTTTTACACGCTTATTTTTTTATTTTTTTTATTTTTTTATTTTTTATTTTTTTATTTTTTATTTTTTCATTCTTTTTTTTATGAAGATCGCTGCTTGCTCTCTCTCCCTCAAGCACAGCATCTCCTTTTATGTATTTTTGCCGTCGGCAGCTCAAGCTCCGCCGCACGCAATTGTTTAAAGATCGCCGCTCAAGCACAACATCTCCTTTTATGTATTTTTGCCATCGGCAGCTCAAGCTCCGCCGCACGCAATTGGTTAAAGATCGCTGCTCAAGCACAGCATCTCCTTTTATGTATTTTTGTCGTCGTCAGCTCAAGTTCCGCCGCACGCAATTGTTTAAAGATCGCTGCTCAAGCACAGCATCTCCTTTTATATTTTTGTAGTAGGCAGCTCAAGCTCTGCCGCACGCATCTTCCTCCGCGTCACCACGTCAGACGCGCTTTTCTCAACAATTTCATCGGAACTTATCCAAGCTGTGGATTATTGACATCTTCCATCCACCAGCTTGCGGGGGCGTATTAAACTACTCTTCTACTTTAGCCCATGACAACAATAAAGAAGTATCGTGGCCCACAAATTCAGCCCAACAGAATACAAAAATTCAATTTTAATTTTAGTCTTTATTATCTTATCTTTATCTTATCTTTAATTGTTCTTATCTTATCTTTATTTGCTTTTATCTTTCATAGGACAATGCTCTATATATATTTAGTTTTACCCTCATAGTTTACAACACACTTCAGTACAATTCAATCAATCAACAATCAATAAAAGTTCTTTTCTTTGCTTTTCCTATTCTTTCACAATTTTATCAATATATTTAATTGAATTGGATCATCCGTAACAACGACTGAAAATCAGTAATATCCAAATTCATTTATATATAAACAAAACAAACATAACAGTGAACACTATTTAAGATCTGCAACATTACTCAACTTCTCATCCTCATCAACAACCATACAAGTTTGTTGAAAAATATGAGCAATACAATTAATATTAATAATTAAAAAATAAAATAATTACGAATATAAATTTTGTTGTTTAAGGCAATTCTATAGTATTATTTTTTAGGTTTATTATATAATTATTATACAAAATTTTTAACTAAATGAATTGATCATCTCAGATGATAATTAGAATCTTAATTAATAATACAAATCTTAAAAGAAAATAAATTTTACACTACTAATTCTTTAAAATTTAATATATATAAATATTATTTGAAAATAATAAAGATAACCATCAAAATTATTTTAATATTTTCTAAACATAATATTTTTGAGTTTAATAATACATGACTTTACTAACATAGTGAACTTAAGTTATTATATATTTAGTCTCTTTATATAGAGAAAAATTTAGTAAGACAAATTATTAATTGAATATTACTGACATTAATTTAATTCACACAACGAGACAATAATTTATTAGTGCCTGTTCCGTCGTTTTTCTATTATTTTTTAAGATATTAATTTTATTTTTTTATTAATATATCATTCATTCTTTAAATTTATTAAATAAGTATTTTTTTTTTAATATTAACGTGACTTTATTTATATCATATTTTATTAAAATTAAAATTACTATAAAACATTTTTAAAGTGTTAAATTATAAAAGCACACCATAAATGAAGTATATATCCCCTCCTATCACCATCACATTTCCTCCAAATAGATTAATATTTTCTATTATGTCTTGCAAGCGTGGTATAATGATTATATTCTCTTTCTTAGCCATTGGTGTTTCATCCCAAATTATCGTTGTTGTTTGCCTAATCAATTTTGCGAGATCACATTGTTTACTTATGTTGCATATAGAAGATGGCTCTACATTAGTTGGGATTTTAAATCTAGAATGAGTTGTTTGACTCCCGGACAGTAGAGTTGAAGCTATTCCTGATGACGCAGTTACCAAGACAATATGTGCTTTACTTCTTAAGTCTGCAATTATAGCTTTGTAAAGAAATGTTCTGTCTCCTCCCCTGACCCATCAACGAAAAGTACTCCACTTTCTCTCTGATCAACTGTATCAAATCGCCTCCTATAGTGAGGGTATGAGTCATCACCTCGCCTCCGATATTTGTATCTGCTACGAACTCTTTTGGTAGTTGCATTTACATTTACCCTTTTTCATGAATGGTGAAGATTGATTAAGTGTTCCGCAAGGACCATGGATCATATGCCTTAGCACTGCCTCATGTAAGCGTGGTTTTGCTTCTTTAGATGGTATTTTCGCTCGTACCAAACTATCTGTCAGATCACTCAACTTATCATTATTTTTTAAGATTAGCAACATATGTACATGTGACAATCCTCTTTTCAGTGACATAAATATAACTTTTCACCTTTCTCAATACATTCTTGGTAATAACTACACCAATTGTTCAAATTTGGCTCTGAGAATGGTAGTTGTTATATCCGGACGATCCTGTGGAGTTTGAATATGACTAAGAGTTATTTCTGACCAAGATAAATTGCATGTCATAGTGAGAAAAATATCCGAAATTATTATATACTTACTATTATTAAATTAATATGTATTTTTTTAATAATAAATAATGTTACATGTCTCATGATTATTGTTATTGGCTGATATAGTAGCATTTTTTTATAGTTGATATTCAAATTATTTATTCAATAAAATTGGCTTAGTAACTCATATAAATACATAAAACGTTATCTATATTTTTAATTTTAGAATTTGAAAATTATTTATCCATTAACTACTTGTAAGTTTAATATAATATTTAGACTTTTTAAAAAATTGCGACACATTTTACGTTATCAAATTTTGTCCTTTGTTAAATTTTTAATTGGACAAAGATTTTATAATAAGAAGGATTAATTTTTATTTATGCCATGTATTTTTAAACATGAGATGAAATATCAATATCCTTGTACTCTTCTTTTAATGTTATGTTTGTATTTAAGTCAGATTTTTCCTGGTTTAATTTTAAAATTATAAAAAATATATATTATTACCAAAATTTTAAAATATGAAAATATAAGTAAAAATAAAAATTAAAAACTTAAATTAAATTATATTAAAAATCATTGCATTAATTTAACACAATATATAAATAACTATTTTGATAATAAAATTATTATGATAAACTTTAATATAAAAATACTATTTAATATCTTATCAAGCAAATTAAATTAGGAGTGTTTAAAAGATTTTTGTAATTATCGTATAAAATAGTATTTTTATATATAAAACTAGTATTTTTACTCGTAATACTATTACGAGAATATAAGTCTTTTAAAATTATGTAAGTCATGGTATTATAGATTATGACACGAAAAATTTATAGTATTAAACTACTTGTATAAAATGGTATTAAGGGACAAAAGTCCCTGTCGACTAAGAAGACCAGAATTTTAAACAAAATTAAATAATAAATTTTTTAGTTATTATTTTCAAATGAAAGAGTTTAATTTTTTTACTTAATTTTAACATTCGTTATCTAAAATTTAAAAGAATTTAACGTGTATATTTTTATATTTGATTAGGTATTAAGTTTGTTGCACAAATAGAAATAATTAATTTTTATACTTGCTATTTAAAAATAATATTTTTTCTATATATATAAAAATATAATTAGATATTAATATAAAAAAAATTATATTTATAGTTATAAAATTAACTCAGTTTTTTTAAAACAATTGAATCTTGATTCTAACTTTTAATCACAACATTAGTATTTTTTTAAAATTATATGTAATAAATATTTAAAAGAATAAAGTAAAAACATATATTAAAAAGATAAACAGTAAAAATTTAAATTTAAATAAAATATATGTATATAATAATATTTTTTATTTAAATTATATTATGTTGTTAATTTTATTTTTTGTAGAACATAAAGGTAGAAAAAAAATAGAGAATGAGAGAAAAAGAGAGAGAAAGATGAAGAAGAAGAATGAGAGAGGGAGTTTGTTAATTTTGGAAGTTAAGAAATTTTTTATTTTAATTATAATGAAAATATCTAGTGACAAATTTTGATTTGTCAAATTACTAATATAAAATATGAATTATAAATTATATATAGAGTAGGAAGGATAGAGAGAAATAGAAAAAAAGAGAGGTAGATAAGAAAATATAAGAAGGACGTTTACTAGTTTTAGAGGAAAATATTTTCTCTAAATTTTAATAAGAGAGTGTCGTATGACACATTTTAGTTATTAAATTAGTTAGTAATATATAAATATAATATAAAATATAGCTATATTTCAATTTTAGTATTTTAATTTAATTTAAATACAATTAGAGAATGTTATATTGTATATTTTGATTGTCAAATTCGTAATTAGTCATTAATAATGATAATGATATATAAGAGAGTTAGAGTGAGTGAAGGAATGAGAGAGATAGAGAAAGGAAGAGAGAAGAGAGGAGAGTTCTTTGATTTTGGAGGAAAAGATTTGATTTCCATTGCAATGAGAGAGTGACATATGGCACATTTTGACCTTAAAATTAGAGATATATAATAGATGAGTTAATTTATATTTTAATATAAGAATGCAAAGACATATTCTTTGATTTTTAATTTTTTTATCCCAAACATCTACATTAATATGAAATGTAAATACATTTTTTCGTAATATATTTATAATAAAAATTTTAGTCAAAGAGTACTCAGTACTTCTTTTATAATATAGAATAATAAATTTATTTTCATTTCATAGATATTATTTTGTAAGATATCTTTTCACCCAAATTCAAAAATACACCTGGCTAAAAATAAGATATATATTTATATTTTTTCTCTTTATTCTATTTGTTATTATTAGTTTTATGAATACATTGTTTATTTTAATTTTTTTAATTATTTAATATTATATGATGAGGATAGAATATTAAAAAAATTTATTATTTTGTCCATTAAATTTATTTATTTTTGAAATGGATTGTGTAAAGAGATACGAAGTCTAAAAAAGTTAGACACCAAATTCTAATAACTTTATACATTGTTTCGTTAAGGAGTACTTTGTTATATGTAAATTTTTTTTAAGTTAAACAATAGACGTCAGAAATATATAAACCGTGTATATTAATTTTGTTATAGAATACCAACAATTATGTTATTATAAAAATATATTGGTATAGATTACCTGTAACTATAAAAATATTACTATAAAAATATTACTCAAAATGCTTAATAAAATATTTTCTATTATAATGTTACCTATTTGTGCAGATGTTTTTAAAAATAATAAAATATTTATATTAAAATGCTTATATTTATTGTTAAATATTTATAATTATAATTATTTTAAATATTTTAATTATCTTTAAAGTACTATTAATAAAAATATTTTGGTAATAATTTTTATATTTATTATATTTAATTTTTATATTATTAAAAGATAAGTATTTTAACATCTTTTATTATTGAGAGTGAGTGAGCAGTTTGATTTTAATCCTTTCACGATTAAAAGTGAAGGAGTTAATAGAGAGTTTACAAAAAGTGGAGAGTTAATGGAGAGTTTACAAAACATAATTAAGTAGTTAAAATTTACAAAGATAGGGTAAAATAGGAAAATAGATTTGGATATCAAACTCTCCTATCCACTTTATATATTGTTATTGATAAATATTATTTAAAAATAATAAAGATAACCACTAAAACTATTTTAATATTTTCTAAACATAATATTTTTTAGTTTAATAATACATGGCTTTACTAATATAGCGAACTTAAGTTATTATATATTTAGTCTAGAGAAAAAATCTAGTAAGATAAATTATTAATTGAATATTACTGACATTAGAAAATTGTATTTGAAGTATAACAACTATAAAGTAGTATATATTAACTTTATGCCGATCAATTTGAACAAAAAGAAAATTTTCAAAAATAATATTCATCCATCATAATTTATTTGTAAAACTTAATAAATAATATTCTAGATTCGAATTCTAAATTATTTTAAATCTCTTTGAAAAAATCAAATTTTATCTACTATTTAAAAAAATTAAATAAAAAATCAGATATTCAATTCAAACCTTGAATTTATAAAGAAAAAATCTTTATTCAAAACCTGATTAGTTAATATATAAATCAGAATGATGAAAAACTCAAATTGATACAACAACATAGGAATTATAAATACTTTAATGAAAATGAGTCCAATTGGAACAAAGTACATTAGTCCTTCGCCTGTTGGCCTCTCGCAATAACACAGTAGGTTCAAAAGGCAGGGATAACAAAAAGGCTTGACTTTAAACTTAGTTTGAAGGATTACTTATAAATACAAAATCATATAATTAAAAAAAAACTTGTATACATAAAAATCTAAGAAAAATAAATGATAACTTCAACAAAGTAAATGTGTTTTGTGAATATTTTATGAATAATTTTTTTTTTAACTTTTGGATAAAGTTCTAATTTTATTAAGGGAATATAAGGCATTTCCTCTTATTTTTAACTTTTGTTAAGCGAGTAAGAAATGACAAGAAACTTCCAAGCCTATATTAAGAGAAAAAGAATTTGTGAAAAATATGAAATTGAAACATTGACATGACAAAAAAAGCATATTTTGTTTTTTTGGTGCATTAGTACTTTTGGCTAGTGTAAAATTTATGCATTTTTAAAAAAAATATTTTAAATTTTAATTTAAAAATCGTAAGTAGATCTTAAGTAGAGTAACAGACTAAGTAGTAAGAATCATTCTGTTTTAAAAAAATGGTGCATACATGATGAAATAATTAACTATGATGCAAATAAAAACAAAAGAATAATAGTTACCAATTCTTTTAAATTTTTTGTGTATAAATATCATAAAAAACCTGCTGATGAGATTAATATGATAGTATCTATATTTACAAAATTGAAATTGTATTTGTCTACAAACAACTAAAAAGAGAATACTAAATCTATAAGCACAATAACTTTCAATACATTCGAGGCTGTAATTTAATATTTATTTTTAGAGATTAATACAATAATAGATATCTTATAGTAATTTATTGACCTAATTTTGATATTTTTAGAGTGAAAGTGAGTTAAAACAATTCATGATTGTAATTAAATAAAATACAGCATGTGCGACAGAAAGGATAGAAGACCATAATAAAGTAACAGACTAACAATGGGGTTGGATAAAAAAATACAATTGAATGAACTAACTGATAATATTTTGATTCATGCAAAGGAATCTATTAAATTACAATTTGAGAATTGTAATTAAAGTAGGCACTCCAAACTCTAAATGAAAGATCATTAACATTCAAACCTTACCATCAAAGAATCAACATTTTAAAATAGTGATATATTGTATAATAATTTATTTTGGGAATTGAAAAATAACAAAAAAAAGACCCTACAAAAAATCAGGAGCTCTACAATACCCGTACAAGTCACATTCTCAATAGAATCCGCTCTTTTTCTCTTTCCCTTTTTTCCTTTCAGGACTAAGTGCCTTAACATCACGATTACCATAAAGGTCAATTTGATCAACCTAAAAAAATAGTTGCCAAAGTAATACAAATGTTTGAACTTGTGGTGAATAATATTTGCTATTACTATGAGTTATAGAATAATGCTTACTATTACTATGAGTTGTGGAATACCTTGTTATATACTATCAGCTTATCAATTATCATAGTGTATTTAAAAATAAATAAATAATCCAAACATAAAAGTCAAGCATCTAATGCCTTTTTTATTGAATCTTCATTTTTTCTTTGTTAGGATGCAAATAGGACATTCTCTCACAGTCTTGTTATTTATGTGCTTTCTTTCTCTTATTTTGTTGCACTTATGAAATCCAGCCCACACACATAATTTCTTCAGAACAAAATATTGGGTAAAAAATGAAATATTAAAAAAAATGAGTTAAAAAATTTTACAGCAACAGGAACACATAATATGATAAAAGTGTAATGAAAGTAAACCCAACTAAAAAATATATAGGAATAATATGATACCTAAAACTATATACTAAAATGTATAGTAATTTGCTCTGCCAAAAGTCTAAAACTAAGGTGCTATAAACTTAAGAGTTATGAGAAACTATTGAGCAGTTAACACCTTAAACACACAGTGATATATTTGACCCATCATTTGAAAAGCTTAACTTATTATTGCATAATTTTTTTCTTCTTTTAAATCAACAATGATGAGAAGACTCCAAAAAAAATTAAAAAACAAAAACAATCCAATAATCTAAATAAGTACTTTTAGAATATTCAAGTTATTGATTTGCTCTAAATAACACATTTTAACTGGTTTATGTCTGTAAAGTTAACCTAATCTTCAAGTTATTGATTTGCTCATGTTCTTTCCCTCTTCCTCCAGGAACGTGTTTCTTGGTTTTGTGAAGGAAATGAGCTTCAACTCATTGTGTTAGTAAGTAGGTGGGTTAGAAATTAGTGTCAAAATTCTTGTTTTAATTAGCTCTATCCTAATTTAGTATAATATTCATATTTTTATTTTATTTATTAAAATTTAATTTATTGACTGATTATTCGCTAATTTAACGGAGTTTACACAATTCACAACCAATATCAAGATTCAGTGATTCAAATACAAATTCTATAATAATTTGGCTTTCATCATTTCTGGATAAAGAATCCATATGGAACACATGGGTCAAGTAATTTTTATATGGTGTCTCTATTTTGCTTTTTATCGACCACAAAAAGTCATTCGTATGAATAAAAACTTGTGATAAATCAGATATTAACAAACCTTAAGTAGAAAAAAGTGTATTGAATAAGTATATTCATTGATCTTAGATTTATATGAACGGTTAACACACAATGATTTAAATACACAATTCGATCAATAGTAGAAAAAAGCTTACTTTCTTTCTTCTTCGCGATCTTCTTTGTAGCCTCCCTTTCCTCGGCTGCCTTCTTATCCTCCTCTGTCTCATCACCGAAGAGATTAAGATCATTATTATCATTAGCAGCTGCTGCCTACAAAAACCAAATGAACCACAAAGACTCAATCAGCTTAATTAGTTCACCTATTGGCTTTTGTACAATTACAGCATCAATAGTATACAGTTCACATAAGATTGAGTATGTATACAAAGTATAAACCAACAACTCATTGCAGATTTGCAGGAAGCATAACTCGAATAGCTCAACTAACAATCCCACTCAGGGAAACTATGCAAGTAAAGAACTAAAGATACAAATATAGCTACAAAATTGGGCTTCATTCTTTCTAAAATTTCCAAACTAACTCAAATGGGCATAACATAAAACAAATAATTTGATTTCAAACTCATAAGTCATCACTAAAACACTACATTATACATCAAGAAAAATGCATCAAACATTCAAACAAGTAAAAGGCATTAACTAAGTAAGTATAACAGAAAATTGCATACATAGAACAATAAAAAAAAATAGGGATTAAAGTAGATGCATCATGCATACCACTTTGGCTGATGCAGCTTCAGTTGGAGCACCTTGGCCAGCAAATTTCACACCTTGAGCTTTGCTAGGAAAACTGTTCATTAAAAAGGGAATCAATTTTTCATATTACTTATCTAAAAATTCTAAATTAGCATAAACAACAATAAACAAATCCAAATTTGAAGCAACAAAAAAATAAATAAATAGAGAACAGGGAATAAACCTTGCAGCAAGATGGGAAGAGACAACATCGTACCACTTGGCAGCATTGGGAAAAGAGCTACTTGGCTTCTCCGAAACAAAACCATACACTTTGATATCAGAACAACATTTGAACCATATTTTTAAAGGCATTCATCATAAAATTCATACACCAGTTGAATATATCGGTGACTGACGTGCAGGCAGAAGTCGGCTAATTAAGAAATCAATATAGAGAATACGTTGAGAGTATAGTTCTTAACCAGCTAAGATCCACCTCGTCAATTTAGAAAAGTTGTCATGAAATTTAGAAATAAAAATACTGGGAGTATGAGTCCTAGGTCGTCTCCCGACGAGTTGCAGGAAAGGATGCTAATTATTAATTAGGAATTTTTCGAGAGAGTTTAAGTTTGGATAATGAGCAATAATTATAAATGAAAGCAATAAAACTAAGAATTATTATTAATATAAAAAGTCCTTGACTGGAAGAATGATTAATTGGAAGTTCTATCCTTGTTGGGATCTCTTAAGTGTAGTATCGAAAAGACTGTTGTTTTCACTTAGTTAACCCTTACTAAATAAAGGAAAGTCAAGTGATTGAGCTAATCCTTATTCACAAATCCTAGTCCTCTCCTTTGGGAAGGTCTAGCATTAGTAAATACAGAACTAGCCAACAATTTCCAATTTAATCAGCACTTAAGCCTTCCAACTCAAGTGTCTCCTTTTAATCAACCCCCATGTCAAGTTTGGGAATCTACTCCATTGACATGAATATAATACTTAAAAAAATATAAGAAGACATAATAAATTAATTAAAATAAAATAGAGATTGAAAATTAATTGAAAGTATAAGTAATCCTCTTCACTAACAATTCATGAAAATAATCCAATTAGAACTCTAAATAAATAAATAAGGATATGGATGAGTAAGGGGCAAGTAAACAAACTAGAATAATGTCTTCAACGGAGGTAATGATTCTTCAGTTTCCAAAAATAAAAGTAATAACTAGGAATGTAAAGAGAAACTAGAGGAAGAGTAATTCTCTCTCTAGATTCAGATCTAAAACTAAATAATCCTAATGTGAATGACTGTGTATCTCTGTCTATGCGTCTGTGTTGAGTCTCTGCTTGTTTCCTGGCCTTATTCTGTGTTTCTGGACCGAAAACTGGGTCGAAACGCGGCCCGAAATTGCCCCCAGCATTTTCTGTTAATTCTGCAGATCACGCAGGTCACGCGTACGTGTCGTCCACGCGTTTGCGTCATTCGGCGATTTTCCTTGTCACGCGTACGCGTCATCTACGCGTTCGCGTCAGGCACGCGCTCGCGTCGCTGTGATTTTCTCCATTCCACGCGTTCGCGTGAGCCATGCGCTCGCATCAGTGTTCGCTGGTCATCTCCTTAGTTTCTTGTGTTCCTTTCATTTTGCAAACTTTCTCTCCATTTTCTAAGCCATTACTGCCCTATGAAGCCTGAAACACTTAACACACGGATCATGGCATCGAATGGTATAAATGAGAATTAAAATATACTAATTAAAGATTAGGAAGCAAGTTTTCAATCATAGAATAATACTAGGAAGGAATTATAAAATCATGCAATTAGTATGAATAAGTGGGTGAATACTTGATGAAACCATTCAAATAAACACAAGATAAACCATAAAATAGTGGTTTATCAACCTCCCCACACTTAAACATTAGTATGTCCTCATGCTTAGCTTAAGGAGATAAAATAAATGAGTAGGGAAAAGTAAGACTCATGCAATGCAATGAAACTTATGTATATGAATGCAACTATATGATTCTGTCTACTTGGTTAAAATAAATAAGTTCTTTAAGACAAAAATAACTCAAACTTCGCTAATTCAAACTATACAGTAAAGACAAGTAAACTTGTAAGAAGACAGCTCATGAAAGCAGGGAACATAGAATTAAGCATTGAACCCTCACTAGTGGTGTATAGGGTAATCACTCTACTCTTCTCTAATCATGCTTTCTAAACCTTGTTCTTCACCTAACCAATCAACAAATATTTAATGTACCAATGCAAACATCATGAGGTCTTTTCAAGGTTGTAATGGGGCCAATGTAAAGGTGAGTGTATATATATGGCTAAGTGAGCTATAAATTGAATCTTTAATTAACCTAAGCTCTTCACATATACACACACTCTATGTACTTCTAAAATCATACCTAGCTACCCAAAATTTTTCCACTTTTGTATTACATACTCATGCATAAACTTTTCTCTTAGCTTGTATCACATGTGCATTGATCTTTTCATTAACTTAACTTAGCATTGGGGTAATTTTGTCCCCTTATTCAATTACTTAATTACTTGAATATTTTTGGATTTTTTTTCAGCATAAAAATAACATTGCCAATGCACACGAATTTTCAATTTTTTTTCTAGTTTAACATGAGTAGGTACCCAAATTCCCAATATTTTATCATGACACATTCTCTTATTAACCCATGTTCCCACAATTTTCTCACACTCAATTGACACACAATTTCTATCTTAAGCTAACCAAAGATTCAATTGGGATATTTAATTGTTTTTCCGCTTAAGGCTAGTAATGTGGTAAAATACAGAACAAATGGGATTTAAAAGGCTCAAAGTGGCTAACAAAGGTAAATGGAAGGGTAGGCTATTTTGGGATAAGTGAGCTAAAACAATTAATGGCCTCAATCATATGCATGCATATAACACATTAAACATTGGACATATAGGATGTAACAAAATAAAGATCACAATTATAGAAAAGTAAACACACAAGAATTAAAATATTATGGTTAAATATTGTAACCAGGTTATTAGGCTCAAGTCTCACAGGTTTTGTGTTCTAGCTTTTTAAACTATGTTCCAAATACAACTTCTAACAATTTTAACACAAAAATTTTGATTTAAATTAGTGAAATTTTTTCAAAAACGGGGTCTTAAAAAGCATGGTTCTGAAAATCGAACCGGACCGACCGGTTCAATCGGATTAACCGGAAACCGGTCACCTAGCCGGTCCGGGTAAGGTCAGAAACCGTTTGGCAAAAAACCAGTGAGAAAATCAGTCGAACCGGTGGTTAACCGGTGAACCGGAAGAACCGTCCGGTTTTTTAATGGTTTTTGGTTAAAAAAGAAAAATGCTAAATGGCGTCGTTTTTCCTTTAAAAAAAAAAAAGAAAAGAAAGGCTAAACGCCTAATTGCCTGAACGAAGCCCTAATCCTTTCAGCAGAAATCACCCATAGTCCCACACAACTCCACAAGCCAGAAGAGGGATCTGGAATCAGCAGTTCAGCACCACTATCGCCACCGCATCCCGCAGCGACAGCAGCAACAACGTTGAGAGCCGCAACCACCACCGCGTCCTGTTTTGTCGCCGAGCTCGCCTCTTCGTTGGTCGTCGACGAGCTCGCCTCCTCCTTCGTCATCGCCGAGCTCGCCTCCTCTTTCCTCGCCGTTACTCTCCGCCGGTAAGACTTTGTTCTTGTTCGGTTATTCACTTAGTCCTCCTCGCTGCCTTCTGATTTTCTGTGCTTGATTATATGATTTATTTGTTTGTGATTTTGATTTATTTGTTATCTGTTCATGATTTTGTTTCCCATGGCAGAAAGAGTAGAGGGATTCAACTTCGAGCAAAGGCATGGGAAAAAGAGGGTAAGGGTGGCTCGCGTGTGGAAGACGAAGGAAGGAAAACACTACGTTGTGGAGTGGCGAGTCAGCATCAGCCTCCTCTCTGATTGTGTCAACTCTTATCTCCGTGATGATAACTTCGATATCGTTGCCACTGACACCATGAAGAACACTGTAACCTTCTTCTTCCTCTCTTCTTCTGTGTTAGTAATTTTCTACGTGATTTGTACCACTATCCAAAGTTAACATTTTAAGCTCTGATATCTATATGTTTGTATGTTGATATTTGGAGTGCGAATCTGTTTGCTTTCTGATGGGATTTAAAATCAATTATTTGCTTTCTGAACTTTACTAGTTCAATATTTTAGTCTATTAAAAGATCTATTGTAAATGTTATAAACTATTGTTGTCGTCTGATCTACTCATTTTAACAAAACAATTATTTCTGAATCTCATATGCTGCTTTGTACCTTCTGTTGGTTTCAATTGTATTTTTTCAAGAAGTGGCTAAATAGATATGATGTTAGGTTTGTTTTGATTCGATCCTGTCTCTAGAAAGAAATAGACAGAAATACAAAAAAATATTGATTAGAGACCGATATTTTCTGCTTACACTTCTAGGAAATACAAGAACTGCAAGTATTTCTGTCTTAGATGCTTATAATATAATACCAGTATTTAAACTCAGATCATATAAAATGTTTACAACCTTGAATTCATGCTATAGGTTGGGTATATATTACTGTCTACAAACTTAAAGAATAAGGAATTTGCTTGCATATGCTATTTGTCTTTCATCCTCCATCATCACATCTGTTCAATTTTGATATTTTTTATGAAAATATTGCTAGGTATATGCAAAAGCCAAGGAGTGCTCTGAACTACTTTCTGTTGAGAACTTTGCTATTGAGCTTGCCAAGCACTTTATATCATTCTATAGGCAGGTTGGTGAATGGTAAAATACAATATAATATCATTATTCAAATAAATCTACATTTGTTTTCTTTTATCCTTTATAATCCTCTTGCACCATGCTCATTCTTTTAAAATTTTCTTGCTAACAATTTTTTTTGACCAAATTATTTATATCACATTAACCGCTTTCTTGGTTTTTTAATAATTTTATTTAATATTTAATTAAACCGGTTGAAATCCGGTCGAACCAGTGAACCATTGAACCAGTAACCTCACCGGTTTATTGACCGGTCCGGTTCTTGCAACCTTGTTAAAAAGAAACTTATTATTTTCTAACCAAATAGAAAATGCATGCAATTACATATTACTATGCTATTTATTCTATCCTAACAAAAGAAAAATTAACTAAGTATCCTATTTTATTGGTGCTTAGGAAGAGAAATTACCTCCGGAAGTCAAGTACTGACCGATCTCCCCACACTTAAAGCTTTGAACCGTCCTCGGTGCCATCTGTCAGGAACAAAAGGAGGCTGGTAGCAGCATCTCCACCATCGAGACCGTCATGGCTCCCTGTGCTGGTAAATGATGTGGAGTCCGGGGTGTCTGGTCTTCTTTAGGTGGTTGGTTACCAATAATCATCTCCTTGAGCTATGTAAATCTGCGCTTGTTACGGCGCTCTCTTTGCTTTCCTTTTTGGTCAAGCCGGTCTAGCCTCTCAAGTATCTGATGGAGTAGTTGGTTTGTTGAAGGTGCTTGTGATGTGGAAGAAGAATGGATATCTTCTGCTGGTTCTGTGCTCCGGTTGATAGTGGCTGCTGGAGGTCTGATAAACTTTCCGTTAGGGACGTATTGATCATCTCGTAGAATCATGGCCTTGGTGTCTCCAGCTCTGTAGGAGACTCCGGTTGCTGAGACTAGATCTGAAACCAAGGCGGGGAAAGGTAAGTTACCCACAATTTGTACGTGTCCCATAGCATGCCGAATGTGTCTTGGTAAATTGAGGTGCTGGTCTGTAAGGATACACCAGAGTAGAACAGCCATGTCTGCAGTGAAGGAGGACTCGTGAGTGCTCGAAAAGACGTAATGGGACATGATCTGTGCCTATACTCGAGCCTCCAATGTGAATGCTGAAGCCAATATGCCCTTAGGTCGGGACCGATGGATCCATAGATCTATCTGCTGCCAGGTTGTGCTATAACTTTGAGAATGGCGTCCCAGTCAAATTGGTATGTCTGGCGTTTAAATGAGACTTCTTCGAATGTGTCCAATCCTTCTGGAGCAGGGGAAAGATCTAAATTTTTTTGAATGGCCTCTTCTGTTATAGGGACTTGCTTCTGACGGACATAGACAGACTGCATGGTTGGCATGTGAAAATTGGAGTAGAATTCTACTACCCATGAAAGGTTAACCTGCCGTGGTTGTCTCCGTAGGAATTCCCATTGTCTATGCTCAATGCGGGGCTCAACAAATTCAGCAATGTTGGTCGGGAGGATAAGAAGGTGCTCATTGTTATAATTTCTCTCAGCCAGGATGGGGAACATCTGCTCACAGTAGCGGTTAGGGAACCGCGCAGTGTCCTTTGCTGGAAAAGCTTTTTCTTTTTCATCGACCTTGATGATCCTCTTGATTCGTTTTGTTGAGGGTTTCACTGCTGTTAAAGATGGCTCTGTTGTTAGTGTCCTTTTTGTTCATTTTCTTGCTGGTGGTTTGGGAGTAGCTTTCTCTTTACCTTTCTTGGTAGCCATCCTGAAAAAGGAAAAAGAAAGTAATATGTAAAGCTAAGGGTTTGAGCAAGGGAGGGAATATTATGGGTGATAATCAATGCACGGTAAAGAAGGATGTCGTTAACATATGGTCATGACCACATGTGAAAAGTTCATCAATGGAAATATAGCAAGTGCATGTGAAGGCAATTAAATGCAAGATGTTTATTGGCATGCTGGCAAAGGCATGAGTAGCATAGATCAAGCATTCAATGTCCAAGTTAGATTACCAACCATTTCAAACTAACAACCTGTTTGTATTGACAATTATATTTAATTAATAAAATATAAAAGGGATTTTGGCTGATCTGGATAAGCTGTGCGCCGCATGTGACGCGGACACGTGGGTCACACGATTGCGTGGTGTGTGATATTTTCCAGGTGACGCGGATGCGTGCGTCACGCAATCGCGTGACCTGATTTGTGCTATTGGCGCGAGTGCAGCCGTGCGTTCGTGCAACTCTCTGTTTTAAATGCATTTTGCCAAAATTTAGGGTGACGCGTTCGCGTGGGTGATGCGATCGCGTGAATGGCCATATTTTGAAAACGACGCGGACGCGTGGGTCATGCGTTCACGTGATAGGGCTTGTGCTTCTAGCACCATTCCAGCCTAGCTCCATCATATCTTGCTGCCATACACCTATTTACGTCAATTTTGCAGGGCCACGCGGTCGCGTGGGAGGCTCTTTTTCAGAATGACGCGGTCGCGTGGGCATGGTTGTGCCTAAGGCATGCCTCCAGCCACGCTTTTGCGTGACTTTCTGTTCAATTCTCTTTTCTTCAGAATGCACCTATGTGCATTTTTTTTATATGCAGTATGCAAATGCAAATGTAGGCTATATGCAGCTATATGCAGAGATTATGAGAAGAATCATTAACAAAAATAAAAATAGAATAAAGTGAAATAAAACTAAGACTGAAACTGAACGATCATACCATGGTGGGTTGTTTCCCACCTAGCACTTTGCTTTTACATCCTTAAGTTGGACGCTCTTCAGATTCATTTTGTTTCTGTTGGTGGGTCTTCCAAGAGGAAAACCTCTAGTTCTTTGTGATCCTTAATCTTTTCTCCATGGTGGAGCTTTAGGCGATGTCCATTGACTTTGAGGAATTTAGAGCTAGAAGGATGACGCAGGTGAAAAATTCTGTATGGCTCTGCCTTTTCTACTCTGTAGGGACCTTCCCATCTTGATCTCAGTTTACCTGGCATAAGCCTCAGCCTGGAGTTATATAGAAGAACTAACTCTCCTGGTCTGAATTCTCTCCTTTTTATGTGCTTGTCATGGACAGCCTTCATCTTCTCTTTGTATCGCCTGGAGTTATCATATGCTTCTAGGCGAAGATTCTCCAGTTCTACTAGTTGCAATTTCCTTTCAGCACTAGCTTCTCCAAAATTCATATTGCACTCCTTCACAGCCCAGAAATCCTTGTGTTTCACCTCTACTGGGAGGTGGCAAGCCTTTTCGTATACCAAGCGGAAGGGACTCATCCCAATGGGTGTCTTGTACGCTGTTCTATATGCCCAGAGTGCATCTTGTAGCCTGGAACTCCAGTCTTTCCTGTGAGGTTTTACTATCTTCTCTAGAATGCGTTTAATTTCCCTGTTAGACACTTCTGCTTGTCCATTGGTTTGGGGATGACAAGTTGTTGCTACTTTATGAACAATCCCATGCTTTTTCAGTAATCCTGTCAGTCTCTTGTTACAAAAGTGAGTGCCTTGATCACTCACGATTGCTCGTGGTGATCCAAAGCGACAGATAATATGGTTTCTAACAAAGGAAACAACAGTGTTAGCATCATCAGTATGGGTGAGAATTGCTTCCACCCATTTAGAAACATAATCTACAGCTAATAGTATATAAAGGTAACCATTAGAGTTTGGAAATGGACCCATGAAGTCAATGCCCCAAACATAAAAAATTTCACAGAAAAGCATAATCTGTTGAGGCATCTTATCCCTCTTGGATATATTACCAAACCTTTGGCATGGGAACAAGATTTACAAAATTTAGCAGCATCTTTAAAAAGAGTAGGCCACTAGAATCCACAGTCTAAGATTTTTCTAGCTGTTCTTTGAGGGCCAAAATGTCCTCCACTCTCAGTAGAGTGGCATGCCTCTAAAATTGAATGGAATTCTGATTGTGGTACATATCTTCTAATTACCTGATCAGCACCACACCTCCACAGATATGGATCATCCAATATAAAATATTTAGACTCGCTTTTCAGCTTGTCCCTTTGATGCTTAGTAAAATTAGGAGGAAAAGTATGACTAACTAGATAATTAGCTACAAGTGCATACCAAGGAATTACTTCAGATACTGCTTGCAAACTATCAAATGAGAAAGTGTCATTTATAGGAGTGGAGTCATCCTTAATGTGCTCAAGGCGACTCAAGTGGTCTGCCACTAAATTCTGGTTACCACTCCTATCCTTAATTTCTAAATCAAATTCTTGCAGCAACAATATCCAACGTATTAGCCTCGGTTTAGACTCTTTTTTAGCTAGTAAATATTTTAGACCTGCATGGTCTGAGTATACTACTACCTTAGTACCAAGTAAATAGGCTCAGAGTTTATCCAGAGTGAAGACAATAGCAAGAAGCTCTTTTTCAGTAGTAGTGTAATTAGACTGAGCAGCATCTAAAGTCTTAGATGCATAAGCAATCACAAAAGGGTCTTTACCTTCGTGTTGAGCCAGCGCTGCTCCTACTGCATGGTTGGAGGCATCACACATAATTTCAAATGGCTGGCTCCAGTTTGGTCCTCTCACAATTAGAGCTTGAGTCAGGGCGATTTTCAGCTCATCAAACGCTTTCATGCAATCTTCACTGAATTCGAACTCAATATCTTTCTGCAGCAATCTGGATAAAGGCAATGCTACCTTACTGAAGTCCTTAATGAATCTCCTGTAAAAACCTGCGTGGCCAAGGAACGAACGGACTTCCCTCACAGAGGAGGGGTAAGGTAAACTAGAAATGACATCTACCTTTGCTGAATCTACAGAAATACCAGTATTAGACACAACATGTCCTAGTACAATTTCTTGTTTTACCATAAAATGACATTTTTCAAAATTCAATACAAGGTTTGTACTAACACACCTGTCTAATACTCTAGACAAACTATCCAAGTAAAGGTTAAATGAATCACCATATACGCTAAAATCATCCATAAAAACTTCCATACAGTTCTCAATAAGATCTGAAAAGATACTCATCATGCATCTTTGGAAAGTAGTAGGTGCATTACATAAGCCAAAAGGCATTCTTTTATAAGCATACGTTCCAAAGGGACATGTAAAAGTGGTATTCTCCTGATCTTCAGGAGCTATATAAATTTGAAAGTAGCCTATATAACCATCTAAAAAACAATAATGGGATTTACCTGACAGGCGATCAAGCATTTGATCAATAAATGGCAAGGGGTAATGATCCTTGCGAGTGGTTTGGTTGAGACGCCTATAGTCAATGCAAACTCTCCATGAATTTTGCACTCTAGTTGTCAGGAGTTCTCCATGCTCATTCTTTATTATTGTGACTCCAGAATTTTTGGACACCACTTGTACTGGACTGACCCATTCACTGTCTGAGATGGGGTAAATGATATCTGCTTCAAATAGTCTGGTTACTTCTTTCTTGACAACTTCTAAGATGGTTGGATTCAATCTTCTTTGGGGTTAACGGACAGGCTTTGCTTTCTCTTCTAAGAATATTCTGTGCTCACAAACTTGAGGGCTGATGCTTACTATGTCAGCTGATGAGCGGATAATTTATACGCTTTTTGACATTGTTTTTAGTGTGTTTTTAGTAGGATCTAGTTACTTTTAGGGATGTTTTCCTTAGTTTTTATGTTAAATTCACATTTCTGGACTTTACTATGAGTTTGTGTGTTTTTCTGTGATTTCAGGTATTTTCTGGCTGAAATTGAGGGACTTGAGCAGAAATCAGATTCAGAGGTTGAAAAAGGACTGCTGATGTTGTTGGATTCTGACCTCCCTGCACTTAAAGTGGATTTTCTGGAGCTACAGAACTCGAAATGGCGCGCTTCCAATTGCGTTGGAAAGTAGACATCTAGGGCTTTCCAGAAATATATAATAGTCCATACTTTGGCCAAGAATTGACGATGTAAACTGGCGTTCAACGCCAGCCTTCTGCCCAAATCTGGCGTCCAGCGCCAGAAAAGGATCCAAAACCAGAGTTGAACGCCCAAACTGGCACAGAAACTGGCGTTCAACTCCACAAATGGCCTCTGCATGTGCAACACTCAAGCTCAGCCCAAACACACACCAAGTGGGCCCAGGAAGTGGATTTATGCATCAATTACTTACTCATGTAAACCCTAGTAGCTAGTTTATTATAAATAGGACTTTTTACTAGTCTTTTTGACCATCTTTGGATTACCTTATGATCCTTTGATCACGTTTTAGGGGGCTGGCCATCTCGGCCATGCCTGGACCTTCACTTATGTATTTTCATACGGTAGAGTTTCTACACTCCATAGATTAAGGTGTGGAGCTCTGCTGTTCCTCAAAGATTAATGCAAAGTACTACTGTTTTCGCTTCTAAGATATCCATTCGCACCCAAGAACGTGATGAAGGTGATGATTATGTGTGACGCTCATCATCCTTCCCCCTTATGAACGCGTGCCTGACAAACACTTCTGTTCTACATGAATTAAGCTAGAATGAATATCTCTTAGATCTCCTAACAGGAATCTTCATGGCGTAAGCTAGAATGATGGCGGCATTCAAGAGAATCCGGAAGGTCTAAACCTTGTCTGTGGTATTCTGAGTAGGATTCAATGATTGAATGACTGTGACGAGCTTCAAACTCGCGATTGTTGGGCGTTAGTGACAGACGCAAAAGGAGGGTGAATCCTATTCCAGCATGATCGAGAACCGACCGATGAATAGCCGTGCCGTGACAGGGTGCGTGAGCATATTATTCACTGAGAGGAGGGGATGTAGCCACTGACAACGGTGATGCCCTTGCATACAGCTAGCCATGGAAAGGAGTAAGACCGATCGGATGAAGATAGCAGGAAAGCAGAGGTTCAGAGGAACGAAAAGCATCTCCATTCGCTTATCTGAAATTCTCACCAATGAATTACATAAGTATCTCTATCCCTATTCTATTATTTATTATTCGAAAACTCCATGATTATTTTATATCCGCCTGACTGAGATTTACAAGGTGACCATAGCTTGCTTCATACCAACAATCTCCGTGGGATTCGACCCTTACTCACGTAAGGTATTACTTGGACGACCCAGTGCACTTGCTGGTTAGTTGTATCGAAGTTGTGACAATTATGAATTACGATCAAAGCACCAAGCTTTGGAGCCATTACCAGGGATTGTTCGAGCCTGGACATCACAATTTCGTGCACCAAGTTTTTGGCGCCGTTGCCGGGGATTGTTTGAGTTTGGACAACTGACGGCTCATCTTGTTGCTCAGATTAGGTAATTTTCTTTTCGTTTTGTTTTCAAAAAATCTTTCAAAAATATTTTCAAAAATCTCTCATCTGTTTTCGAAAAAAAAAATTAAAAATGTTTTCAAAAATTTATTCAAAATTTTTAAGAATGAATTCTAGTGTTTCATGAAGCATGTGAAGCCTGGCTGGCTGTAAAGCCATGTCTAAATTCTTTTGGACTGAGGCTTCCAAACCATCAGAGGTGAGTTACATACTTGATAAATGATGAGCAGCAATTTGTTATCAAGAGCAATATACTCTGGTGTTAAATGCTAAAGCTTGGCTGGCCATTGGCCATGTCTAGTGTTTTGGACCGGAGCTTTCATTGAAAGCTTGGCTGGCTAGTGAGCCATGTCTAATTCCTGGACTGAAGCTTTAGACTAAGAATGTAAGATTCCTGGAATTCATATTAAAAATTTTGGAATCCTTATTTTTCTTTTTCATATTATTTTCGAAAAAAATCCAAAAAAATTAGAAAATCATAAAAATCAAAAAAATATTTTTCTGTTTCTTGTTTGAGTCTTGAGTCATGTCATAAGTTTGGTGTCACTTGCATATGCATATTGCATTTTTCGAAAATTTCATGCATTCATAGTGTTCTTCATGATCTTCAAGTTGTTCTTGGTAAGTCTTCTTGTTTGATCTTGATGATTTTTTGTTTTGTGTCTTTTCATGTTTATCATATGCATTCTTGAATTCTTAGTGTCTAAGCATTAAAGAATTCTAAGTTTGGTGTCTTGCATGTTTTCTTTGCATTAAAAATTTTTCAAAAATATGTTCTTGATGTTCATCTTGACATTCAAAGTGTTCTTGGTGTTCATCTTGACACTCATATCATTCATGCATGCATTCATTGTTTGATCTAAAAAATTTCATGCATTGCATCATTTTTCTTGTTTTTTTCCCTTGCATCATAAAAATTCAAAAGTCAAAAAAATATCTTTCCCTTTTTCTCTCATCAAATTCGAAAATTTGAAGTTGACTTTTTCAAAAATTTTTAAAATCAAATTATTTCTTATGAGTCAAATCAAATTTTCAATTTGAAAATCTTATCTTTTTCAAAATCTTTTTCAAAAATCAAATCTTTTTCAAAATTCTTAGTTATTTTTGAAAATTCCAAAAATATTTTTCAAAAATCTTTTTCTTATTTTTATACCAAATTTTCGAAAATAACATAATCAATTAATGTTTTGATTCAAAAATTTGAAGTTTGTTACTTGCTTGTTAAGAAAGATGCAAACTTTAAGTTCTAGAATCATATCTTGTGATTTCTTATGAACCAAGTCATTAATTGAAATTTTAAAAATCAAATCTTTTTCAAAAACTAATTTCTATCATATCTTTTCAAAAATATCTTCTCATCTTATCTTTTTCAAAAATATCTTTTCAAAATATCTTTTCTAACTTCCTAACTTCCTATCTTTTCAAAATTTGTTTCAACTAACTAACTAACTTTTTGTTTGTTTCTTAACTTTTTCAAAACCACCTAACTAACTCTCTCTCTCTCTCATTTTCGAAAATATCTCTCCCTTTTTTCAAAATTTCTTTTTAATTTATTAATTATTTTAATTTTTAAAAACTTAATTTTCGAAAATTACTAACAATTTTTCAAAAACCATTTTCAAAAATCACTAACTCCTTTTCAAAAATAATTTTCGAAAATTCCCTCCTTCTCTCTCATCCTATTCTATTTATTCATTCATTAACTAACATCTCTTCCTCACATCATCACCAAATTCGAACCCCCTCCTCTATCTGTGTTCGAATTTCTTCCTCTCTTCTTCCACTCACAAAGGGATCCCTATACTGTGGTATAAAGGATCTCTATTATTATTATTATTTTTCTGTGCCTTCTTCTTTGTCATATGAGCAGGAGCAAGGATAAGAACATTCTTGTGGAAGCAGATCCAGAACTTGAAAGGACTCTGAAGAGAAAATTAAGAGAAGCTAAAATACAACAATCCAGAGATAACCTTTCAGAAATTTTCGAACAAGCAGAGGAGATGGCAGCCGAAAATAATAATAATGTAAGGAAGATGCTTGGTGACTTTACTGCACCTAATTCCAATTTACATGGAAGAAGCATCTCCATTCCTGCCATTGGAGCAAACAACTTTGAGCTGAAACCTCAACTAGTTTCTCTGATGCAGCAGAACTGCAAGTTTCATGGACTTCCATCTGAAGATCCTTTTCAGTTCTTAACTGAATTCTTGCAGATATGTGATACTGTTAAGACTAATGGAGTAGATCCTGAAGTCTACAGGCTCATGCTTTTCCCATTTGCTGTAAGAGACAGAGCTAGATTATGGTTGGATTCTCAACCCAAAGACAGCCTGAACTCTTGGGATAAGCTGGTCACGGCTTTCTTAGCCAAGTACTTTCCGCCTCAAAAGCTGAGCAAGCTTAGAGCTGATGTTCAAACCTTCAGACAGAAAGAAGGTGAATCCCTCTATGAAGCTTGGGAAAGATACAAACAGTTGACCAAAAAGTGTCCTTCTGACATGCTTTCAGAATGGACCATCCTGGATATATTCTATGATGGTTTATCTGAGCTATCAAAGATGTCACTAGACACCTCTGTAGGTGGATCCATTCACCTAAAGAAAACGCCTGCAGAAGCTCAAGAACTCATTGACATGGTTGCTAATAACCAGTTCATGTACACTTCTGAAAGGAATCCTGTGACTAATGGGATGCCTATGAAGAAGGGAGTTCTTGAGGTTGATACTCTGAATGCCATATTGGCTCAGAATAAAATATTAACTCAGCAAGTCAATATGATCTCTCAGAGTCTGCATGGAATGCAAGCTGCATCCAACAGTACTCAAGAGGCTTCTTATGCAGAAGAAGCTTATGATCCTGAGAACCCTGCAATAGCAGAGGTAAATTACTTAGGTGAACCTTATGGAAACACCTATAACTCAACATGGAGAAATCATCCAAATTTCTCATGGAAGGATCAAAAGCCCCAACAAGGCTTTAATAATGGTGGAAGAAACAGGTTTAGCAATAGCAAACCTTTTCCATCATCCACTCAGCAACAGACAGAGAACTCTGAACAAAATACTTCTAATTTAGCAAATCTAGTCTCTGATCTATCTAAAGCCACTGTAAGTTTCATGAATGAAACAAGGTCTTCCATTAGAAATCTGGAAGCACAAGTGGGCCAGCTGAGTAAAAGGATCACTGAAATCCCTCCTAGTACTCTCCCAAGCAATACAGAAGAGAATCCAAAAGGAGAGTGCAAGGCCATTGACATAAGCGCCATGGCCGAACCTGTGAGGAGAGGAGAGGACGTGAATCCCAAGGAGGAAGACCTCCTGGGACGTCCAGTGGTCAATAAGGAGCTTCCCTCTGAGGAACCAAAGGAATCTGAGACTCATCTAGAGACCATAGAGATTCCATTGAACCTCCTTATGCCCTTCATGAGCTCTGATGAGTATTCCTCTTCTGAAGAGAATGAGGATGTTACTGAAGAGCAAACTGCCAAGTTTCTTGGTGCAATCATGAAGCTGAATGCCAAATTGTTTGGCATTGATACTTGGGAAGTTGAACCTCCCTTGTTCATCAATGAACTAAGTGATTTGGATCAACTGACATTGCCTCAGAAGAGACAGGATCCTGGAAAGTTCATAATACCCTGCACCATAGGCACCATGATCTTTAAAGCTCTGTGTGACCTTGGTTCAGGGATAAACCTCATGCCCCTCTCTGTAATAGAGAAACTGGGAATCTATGGGGTACAAGCTGCTAAAATCTCACTAGAGATGGCAGACAGCTCAAGAAAACAGGCTTATGGACAAGTAGAAGATGTATTAGTAAAGGTTGAGGGCCTTTACATACCTACTGATTTCATAGTCCTGGATACTGGAAAGAAAGAGGATGAATCCATCATCCTAGGAAGACCTTTCCTGGCCACAGCAAGAGCTGTGATTGATGTTGACAGAGGTGAAATAGTCCTTCAATGGAATGAGAACTCCCTTGTATTCAAAACTCAAGGATCTCCCTCTGCAACCATGGAGAGGAAGCAGCAAAAGCTTCTCTCCAAGCAGAATCAACTAGAGCCCCCACAGTCAAACTCTAAGTTTGGTGTTGGAGAGTCTCAACAAAGCTCTGCACATCTGTGAGGCTCCATGAGAGCCCACTGTCAAGCTATTGACATTAAAGAAGCGCTTGTTGGGAGGCAACCCAATGTTTATCTAACTTTTATTTTTATTGTTTTTCATGTTTTCTTAGGTTAATGATCATGTGGAGTCACAAAATAAATATAAAAATTGGAAACGAAATCAAAAACAGCAGAAGAAAAATCACACCCTGGAGGAGCATCTGTCTGGCGTTCAGCGCCAGAACAGAGCATGGTTCTGGCGCTAAACGCCCAAAATGGGCAGCTTCTGGGCGCTGAACGCCAGAACAGGCATGGTTCTGGCGTTCAACGCCAGAAATGGCACACAAATGGGCGTTGAACGCCCAAAATGGCCACCAACCTGGCGCTGAACGCCCAGAGTTGGGTACAAAGGCATTTTTACATGCCTAATGGGTGCAGGGATGTAAATACCTTGACACCTCAGGATCTGTGGACCCCACAGGATCATCTCAGGATCTGTGGACCCCACAGGATCATCTCAGGATCTGTGGACCCCACAGGATCCCCACCTACCTCCACTCACTTCTTCTCACCACTCTCTTTCACACAACCCCATAAACACTCTTCCCTAAAAACCCCTCACCAATCACCTCAATCTCTCTTCCCCACTAAACCTTCACCACTCACATCCATCTCCTCTTCCCTATAAACCTACCTCATAAACCCCACCTACCTTCAAAATTCAAAACTAATTTCCCACCCAAACCCACCCATATGGCCGAACCTTAACCCCCCTCCCTTCCCTATATAAAGACCTCCATTCTTCATCAAATTCACACAACACACCCCTCTACACTCTCCTTGGCCGAAACCACATCTCCCTCTCCCTCTCCATATTTCTTCTTCTTCTTCTTCTTCTTCTTCTATTCTTTTGTTTATTGCTCGAGGGCGAGCAATATTCTAAGTTTGGTGTGGTAAAAGCATAGCTTTTTTGTTTTTCCATTACCATTGATGGCATCTAAGACCGGAAAATCCTCTAGAAGAGGGAAAGGGAAGATAAAAGCTTCCACATCCGAGTCATGGGAGATGGAAAGGTTCATCTCCAAAGCCCATCAAGACCACTTCTATGATGTTGTGGCCAAGAAAAAGGTGATCCCTGAGGTCCCTTTTAAACTCAAAAGAAATGAGTATCCGGAGATCCGACATGAAATTCAAAGAAGAGGTTGGGAAGTTCTAACAAATCCCATCCAACAAGTCGGCATCCTAATGGTTCAAGAGTTCTATGCCAATGCATGGATCACCAAGAACCATGATCAAAGTAAGAACCCGGATCCAAAGAACTATGTTACAATGGTTCAGGGGAAATACTTAGATTTTAGTCCGGAGAATGTGAGGTTGGTGTTCAACTTGCCATACATGGAAGAGAACGCATGCCCCTACACAAGGAGAGTCAACTTTGATCAAGGGTTGGACCAAGTCCTTATGGACATATGTGTAGAAGGAGCTCAATGGAAGATTGACTCCAAAGGCAAGCCGGTTCAACTAAGAAGATTGGACCTCAAGCCTATAGCTAGAGGATGGTTGGAGTTTATTCAATGCTCAATCATTCCCACTAGCAACCGGTCTGAAGTTACTATAGACCGGGCCATCATGATCCATAGCATCATGATTGGAGAAGAGGTGGAAGTTCATGAGATTATACCTCAAGAACTCTACAAGGTGGCTGACAAGTCCTCCACTATGGCAAGGTTAGCCTTCCCTCACCTCATTTGCCACCTATGCAATTCAGCTGGGATTGACATAGAGGGAGATATCCTCATCAAAGAGGACAAGCCCATCACTAAGAAAAAGATGGAGCAAGCAAGAGAGCCCAGTCATGGAGCTCAAGAGGCGCAAGAAGCTCATTTCCATGAGATCCCTGAGATGCCTCAAATGCACTTTCCTCCACAAAACTATTGGGAGCAAATCAACACCTCCCTAGGAGAATTGAGTTCCAATATGGAACAACTAAGGGTGGAACATCAAGAGCACTCCATCATGCTGCATGAAATAAGAGAAGATCAAAAGGCAATGAGGGAGGAGCAACAAAGACAAGGAAGAGACATAGAAGAGCTCAAGGACATCATTGGTTCCTCAAGAAGGAAACGCCACCATCACTAAGGTGGATTCATTCCTTGTTCTTGTTTTCTCTGTTTTTTGTTTTCTATGTTATGTGCTTATCTATGTTTGTGCCTTCATTACATGATCATTAGTAGTTAGTAACTTTGTCTTAAAGATATGAATGTCCTATGAATCCATCACCTCTCTTAAATGAAAAATGTTTTAATTCAAAAGAACAAGAAGTACATGAGTTTCGAATTTATCCTTGAACTTAGCTTAATTATATTGATGTGGTGACAATGCTTCTTGTTTTCTGAATGTATGCTTGAACAGTGCATATGTCTTTTGAAGTTGTTGTTTAAGAATGTTAAATATGTTGGCTCTTGAAAGAATGATGACTAGGAGACATGTTATTTGATAATCTGAAAAATCATAAAAATGATTCTTGAAGCAAGAAAAAGCAGCAAAGAGCAAAGCTTGCAGAAAAAAAAAGGGGCGGAAAAAAAAAAGAATAGAAAAAAAATGGAAAGAAAAAGAAAAAGCAAGCAGAAAAAGCCAATAACCCTTAAAACCAAAAGGCAAGGACAAATAAAAAGGATCCCAAGGCTTTGAGCATCAGTGGATAGGAGGGCCTAAAGGAATAAAATCCTGGTCTAAGCGGCTAAACCAAGCTGTCCCTAACCATGTGCTTGTGGCGTGTAGGTGTCAAGTGAAAACTTGAGACTGAGCGGTTAAAGTCAAGGTCCAAAGCAAAAGAAGAGTGTGCTTAAGAACCCTGGACACCTCTAATTGGGGACTTTAGCAAAGCTGAGTCACAATCTGAAAAGGTTCACCCAATTATGTGTCTGTGGCATTTATGTATCCGGTAGTAATACTGGAAAACAAAGTGCTTAGGGCCACGGCCAAGACTCATAAAATAGCTGTGTTCAAGAATCATCATACTGAACTAGGAGAATCAATAACACTATCTGAACTCTGAGTTCCTATAGATGCCAATCATTCTGAACCTCAATGGATAAAGTGAGATGCCAAAACTATTCAAGAGGCAAAAAGCTATAAGTCCCGCTCATCTGATTGAAGCTCTGTTTCATTGATAGTTTGGAATTTATAGTATATTCTCTTATTTTTATCCTATTTGATTTTCAGTTGCTTGGGGACAAGCAACAATTTAAGTTTGGTGTTGTGATGAGCGGATAATTTATACGCTTTTTGACATTGTTTTTAGTGTGTTTTTAGTAGGATCTAGTTACTTTTAGGGATGTTTTCCTTAGTTTTTATGTTAAATTCACATTTCTGGACTTTACTATAAGTTTGTGTGTTTTTCTGTGATTTCAGGTATTTTCTGGCTGAAATTGAGGGACTTGAGCAGAAATCAGATTCAGAGGTTGAAAAAGGACTGCTGATGCTGTTGGATTCTGACCTCCCTGCACTTAAAGTGGATTTTCTGGAGCTACAGAACTCGAAATGGCGCGCTTCCAATTGAGTTGGAAAGTAGACATCCAGGGCTTTCCAGCAATATATAATAGTCCATACTTTGGCCAAGAATTGACGACGTAAACTGGCGTTCAACGCCAGCCTTCTGCCCAAATCTGGCGTCCAGCGCCAGAAAAGGATCCAAAACCAGAGTTGAACGCCCAAACTGGCACAGAAACTGGCGTTCAACTCCACAAATGGCCTCTGCACGTGCAACACTCAAGCTCAGCCCAAACACACACCAAGTGGGCCCAGGAAGTGGATTTATGCATCAATTACTTACTCATGTAAACCCTAGTAGCTAGTTTATTATAAATAGGACCTTTTACTAGTCTTTTTGACCATCTTTGGATTACCTTATGATCCTTTGATCACGTTTTAGGGGGCTGGCCATCTCGGCCATGCCTGGACCTTCACTTATGTATTTTCATACGGTAGAGTTTCTACACTCCATAGATTAAGGTGTGGAGCTCTGCTGTTCCTCAAAGATTAATGCAAAGTACTACTGTTTTCTATTCAATTCTTCTTATTTCGCTTCTAAGATATCCATTCGCACCCAAGAATGTGATGAAGGTGATGATTATGTGTGACGCTCATCATCCTTCCCCCTTATGAACGCGTGCCTGACAAACACTTCTGTTCTACATGAATTAAGCTAGAATGAATATCTATTAGATCTCCTAACAGGAATCTTCGTGGCGTAAGCTAGAATGATGGCGGCATTCAAGAGAATCCGGAAGGTCTAAACCTTGTCTGTGGTATTCTGAGTAGGATTCAATGATTGAATGACTGTGACGAGCTTCAAACTCGCGATTGTTGGGCGTTAGTGACAGACGCAAAAGGAGGGTGAATCCTATTCCAGCATGATCGAGAACCAACAGATGAATAGCCGTGCCGTGACAGGGTGCGTGAGCATATTATTCACTGAGAGGAGGGGATGTAGCCACTGACAACGGTGATGCCCTTGCATACAGCTAGCCATGGAAAGGAGTAAGACCGATCGGATGAAGATAGCAGGAAAGCAGAGGTTCAAAGGAACGAAAAGCATCTCCATTCGCTTATCTGAAATTCTCACCAATGAATTACATAAGTATCTCTATCCCTATTCTATTATTTATTATTCGAAAACTCCATGATTATTTTATATCTGCCTGACTGAGATTTACAAGGTGACCATAGCTTGCTTCATACCAACAATCTCCGTGGGATTCGACCCTTACTCACGTAAGGTATTACTTGGACGACCCAGTGCACTTGCTGGTTAGTTGTATCGAAGTTGTGACAATTATGAATTAAGATCAAAGCACCAAGCTTTGGAGCCATTACCAGGGATTGTTCGAGCCTGGACATCACAATTTCGTGCACCATCAGCCAAGCTCCATCCAATTGCTTTCTTATGTTTTCTCAGCACACTGAGCAGTTGCTCTTCTTGTTGAGAATTGAGTTCTCTTGCAATGATAACTAGGAACTTTTGATTATCCTCAAGGTAAGCATACTTGAGGTGTGGAGGGAGGGACTTTAATTCTGATTTAGGCTCTTGGCTAGGCTCTGGATCATCCGGGGCTAGTGATAATGGCAAAGTGTCCGCATTGTGTTCAGAGGGTGTCTCCACACTTGGACCTTACTCTATGTGCTTCTCTTCTATTTCTTCTTTGTGAACTTCAGCTACAGTTTCATCAATGATGTCACACTGGAAGATAGAATGATCTTCTGAAGGGTGCTTCATAGCTTCATTGAAATTGAAACTCACTGTTCTGCCATCTATCTCAAAGGAGTAAGTTCCTAAGAATGCATCCAGCTTGAACTTTGAAGTCTTCAGGAATGGTCTTTCAAGCAAGATTGATGATGGTCTGCCTGAGTCATTAGGGGGCATTTTCAGGATATAGAAGTCAATGGGAAATGTGAGCCCCTTAATGCTCACTAATACATCTTCAGCAATTCCAACCACTGTAATAATGCTTTTATCTGCTAACACAAAACGAGCTGCCGACCTTTTTAAGGGAGGGAGCCTCAAAGTATCATATATAGACAATGGCATTATACTAACACACGCTCCTAAGTCACACATGCAATCAGAAAATATTACACCTCCAATGGTATAGTTAACCATGCATGGACCTGGATCACTACATTTTTCAGGTATACCTCCCATTAAAGCAGATATAGAGCTACCTAAAGAAATAGTTTCTAACTCATTAATTTTATCTTTATGAATGCATAAATCTTTTAGAAACTTTGCGTATTTAGGTACTGCTGAATGACATAAAAAAGGGGAACAGTTACCTCAACCTTTTTGAATATTTCTATCATTTTTGGATCAAGTTCCATCTGCTTTATGGATTTCTTGGCAAGGTGTGGAAATGGGATAGGGATGGTGTCCTGTACATCTTCATCTTCCTTTGGTTCTCCGTTCCTTGGTTGAACTGCTTCTTCTTCAACTATGTCTTGTACCTTATCTTCTTCTTCAGCATTCTCCATTTCAGCATCTTCTACTTCTATCACATCCTCAGCTGGGGCGTGTACTATTGGGCTTGGCTCCTCATAGTTCCTCTCTGGCAGTGTGGTTCTGGACCTCAAGGTGATAGCGTTGATGCCACCCTTGGGATTAGGTAGGGGTTGAGAAGGAATTCCACTGGAGATTAAAGGTTGGTTAATGGAATTAGGTAATGAATCTATCCTGGAGGCGAGAGCTTGTAAAGTGGCATTTAGACCATTTAACTTAGAGTTCAGCTGCGTCTGCATGTCTTGTTGTCCTTGTGCAAGAGAACGAAGCATCTCGTCATTTGATGAGGAATTAGTATAGGTGATCTGAGGAACTTGTTGTTGGTTATGCTGGGATCCTTGAGATTGTCTTAGGTGAGGTGTTCTGTAAGGCTGGTTCTGATTGTACTGTCTGTTGTTGTTATTCCACCTCTAGTTCCCATTGTTATCTCTGCCTCCTCTGTTATAGTTGTCCCTCCAGCCATGGTTGGAATTATCTCTCCAACCTTGGTTAGAGTTGTCCTGCCATCCTTGGTTATAGTTTTCTCTTTGGTTGTAGTTGCCGCCTTGTTGATTGTATCCTTGATTCGGACGGTTATATAAGTTATGAGTAGCTGCCATAGTGTTATCTTCTTGTTGGAGATGCGAACATTCATCAGTATAATGACTATAATCAGCACAGATTTCGCATACTCTTTGTAGGACTAACTGTTGGCTCTGTTATGGTGGGTGAGGCTGAGCTTGTTGTTGTTGGTTCAACTGTATTTGCTTCAGTAGGTTGGTCATTTCACATATACTCTGTGTAAGAGCAGTAGTTTCAATGCTAGAGAAAACCTCTGCAACAGCTTTTGAGTAGCCATGCCTGTGCCTGTGATTCCTAGTAGACTCAGCTAAGTCGCTGATCAGTTGCCATGCTTCATCTGTGGTTTTGTACTTTTTCATAGAACCATTACTAGCACCATCCAGTGTAGTTTTATCCTAAGGCTTCATGCCTTGTGTGAAGTAGCTGATCAACACCAGTCTGTCAATCATGTGATGGGGGCATGTGTCTAGAAGGTTCTTAAAATGCTCCCAATACTCATAAAGAGTCTCTGATTCTCCTTGAACAATGCAGGAGATCTCTTTCCTTAGTCTATCTATGACTTCAGCTGGAAAGTATTTTTCCAAAAATTCTCTCCTGAGCATGTCCCAGTTGGTAACAGTCGCTTCAGGTTGGGAGTAGTACCACTCCCTCACCTTTCCTTCAAGAGAAAACGGGAAGACAGTTAACAGAATAGAAGTTTCATCTGCACCATTACGCCTAACAGTAGAACAGGCTGTTTGGAAATCCCTTAGGTGCTTGATAGGCTCTTGAGCAGGTAAGCCATGAAACTTGGGCATCAAGTTGATTAATGCCGTTTTCAGTTCAAAATCTGCAGCCAGAGTTAGATGATGTACTTGATATGGCTGCAATGTAAAATCTGGGGCTCTAGCCTCCTGGAGAGTAATCCTCCTAGGTGCTGCCATTCTATCTGCACGTGAATCAACTGAATCAGTAGTAAAGGAGCTTGTTTCGATCTCAGATGGCGGTTCAAATTCGCCCTCAAATGAGACTGGTGAATCAATAACAATCACTTCACCACCCTCAGAGGCTATCATGCGTCGAGCTCGCCTAATACGTGAAAGAGTTCTTTCAATTTCAGGATCAAACGCGGCTAAGCTCGAATCAGGCAGTGAACGTGTCATTCAATGAAAGAAACATATAGCTCATGGTAAAATTAAAAATAAAATATGCAAATAAAATAAAATATGTACACTAATTAATAATTTAGCACACAATTGCAACTCCCCGGCAACGGCGCCAAAAACTGACGTGCAGGCAGAAGTCGGCTAATTAAGAAATCAATATAGAGAATGCGTTGAGAGTATATTTCTTAACCCGCTAAGATCCGCCTCGTCAATTTAGAAAATTTGTCACAAAATTTAGAAATAAAAATACTAGGAGTATGAGTCCCATGTCGTCTCCCAACGAGTTGCAGGAAAGGATGCTAATTTATTAATTAGGAATTTTTCGAGAGAGTTTAAGTTTGGATAATGAGCAATAATTATAAATGAAAGAGTCACAAAAAAAATTGAAAGCAATAAAACTAAGAATTATTATTAATATAAAAAGGCCTTGACTGGGGAATGATTAATTGGAAGTTCTATCCTTGTTGGGATCTCTTAAGTGTAGTATCAAAAAGGCTGTTGTTTTCACTTAGTTAACCCTTACTAAATAAAGGAAATTCAAGTGATTGAGCTAATCCTTATTCGCAAATCCTAGTCCTCTCCCTTGGAAAGGTCTAGCGTTAGTAAATACAGAACTAGCCAACAATTTCCAATTTAATCAGCACTTAAGCCTTCCAACTCAAGTGTCTCCTTTTAATCAACCCCCATGTCAAGTTTGGGAATCTACTCCATTGACATGAATATAATACTTAGAAAAATATAAGAAGACATAATAAATTAATTAAAATAAAATAGAGATTAAAAATTAATTGAAAGTAAAAGTAATCCTCTTCACTAACAATTCATGAAAATAATCTAATTAGAACTCTAAATAAATAAATAAGGATATGGAAGAGTAAGGGGCAAGTAAGCAAACTAGAATAATGTCTTCAACGGAGGTAATGATTCTTCAGTTTCCAAAAGTAAAAGTAATAACTAGGAATGTAAAGAGAAACTAGAGGAAGAGTAATTCTCTCTCTAGATTCAGATCTAAAACTAAATAATCCTAATGTGAATGATTGTGTATCTCTGTCTATGCATCTGTGTTGAGTCTCTGCTTGTTCCCTGGCCTTATTCTGTGTTTCTGAGCCGAAAATTGGGTCGAAACGCGGCCTGAAATTGCCCTTAGCATTTTCTGTTAATTCTGCAGATCGCGCAGGTCACGCGTACGCATCGTCCACACGTTCGCGTCATTCGGCGATTTTGCTTGTCACGCGTACGCGTCGTCCACGCGTTCGCGTCATTCGTGCAGACTCCAATGCACGCGTTCGCGTCAGGCACGCGCTCGTATCGCTGTGATTTTCTCCATTCCACGCGTTCGCGTGAGCCATGCACTCGCGTCAGTGTTCGCTAGTCATCTCCTTAGTTTCTTGTGTTCCTTCCATTTTTGCAAACTTCCTCTCTATTTTCTAAGCCATTCCTGCCCTATGAAGCCTGAAACACTTAACACACGGATCACGGCATCGAATGGTATAAATGAGAATTAAAATATAGTAATTAAATATCTTTAGGAAGCAAGTTTTCAATCATAGAATAATACTAGGAAGGAATTATAAAATCATGCAATTAGTATGAATAAGTGGGTGAAGACTTGATGAAACCATTCAAATAAACACAAGATAAACCATAAAATAGTGGTTTATCAGTGACCTATGCTAAGATTAAGTAAATCACACCTTATGTCATCTATTAACTTGTATAATAAATATTCCCTTATAATTCCTGAAAGATAAGATAACATTACATTAGATAACAAATATTTCAATTGAAGGAATTGGTTTAAAGAACCAAACCCTAAACTTACACTGATTCTATAAGAATGATAAAGCAAGTCTCCCTTCCTATCATTGTGGCTCGAAAGGGATATCATTTTCAAGGATCGACAGACTATAAAATTAAAAATATGAAAGAGAATTAAATCTTCTAACAGGTCAATTAACAAACCAGAGAACATGTATATTACCTGAGCATTTAGAAGAAGTTTAAGAATTTAAACTGTTTAATGAAATTGAAAATGGTGGATATCAATAAGGAAGGTTTTGGGATCTTCGGAGAAACATGAATAAGAACTACAACCAAATAATGAGCAAATACCATTATCAAGCAGCGACGGTAATGGTGGTGAGCTTCAGAATTCGATGAAGAAAAGTGAGAAGGAGATTGGGTTAAGTTCCAGAAAGGAAAACAACTAACGTACCTTAGAAATGAGACGATGCAAAGTGGGAAAGAGGGTAGAGGCCGACGAATCAGGGAGAACAAATGGTAGAAGGAGAACAGATGGTGAGAAGTTGCTGATACCAAAACTAAGCCTTTAAAAATGGCATGACGACGTGATTGAGCAAGAAATCCGGAATTGGACAACTTTCCTTTTCTACGATGGTCTTAAACCCTAAACTAATTCCTCACCTGTGCTGAACCCACATGGGGTGATTCGTGGGAGGGAAGGGATTTTTCTTTTTGAAAAAAAAATCTAAATTTGGTGAAAATTTCACGTCGGTGATGATTCCTCCTGTATTCTAGTTTGTATAGATGTAATATATATGTGGTTTATTCTCCGCCCACTTTGTAATAATGAAATTGATTAAAGAATAACATTTGAAATATATAGTAAAAGATTGTAACATATTGTAATTGCACCCAATGTATGGAGTCTAGCACATAATCAACGCCCAAAACTACTCTAATAAATATAAAATTATAATTATATATTTCCTACAACTTATTTGAGTCGTACCATTTAATTATTAATATTAACCATTCATTTATATATATTTTGAGTGGTGTGTATACATAAAGTCAAACATAATAATTACTAATTAGTAGAGGTAGCAACATGCATCCTATTTGTGGGTATCTAACCCGATACAACTCGGTCAGGTAGAGTTGCCGATGCGGGTAGGGTTTTCGTACGGGTTGGGTATGGTATGGGTTGAGCCTCAACCTTATCCGACCAACCCACACTCTATATGTGTATATGTTATATACTTATATAAAAATAAAAATATATTTTAAGTGGATGTGAAACCAATAACCTTTCACTAAATGCAAAAGATCCTTATCCACTAAGAGAAGATTATTAATTGATAATTTAATATATTTTTTTACATAAAAATTACTTCTATTTTAAATTATCATCAAGTTATATAATAATGCTGCATCTTTTTGGTAACCCGCGGGTAGGATCAGGTATCTGCAGGTTAAAAATGGATATGGTTACGATTGAGATATTCTCAACCCGTAAATAGGGTTAGTTTTCGTATCCTACTCTACCCATTATCACCCCTAAGGGATTCTAAGGGATTCTAGTCTTAATCTATCTCTTCACTTTTGTCTACTGTACATCTCCCTCACCAATGGAAAATAACCCTCAACCCTCCTCCATCATTTGAGGGATCTCTCAGGAATAAACACACACAAGACAAACAAAAAATACAAATACGGATAGCAGATACAACAAATAAACAAGTAACAGTTAATCATAGTTAAACAAATAGGCAATTCAAGACAAATGCACACTTAAACAAAGCATACAAGTGCATATGATGCATGTCTGTCCTATGGCCAATGAGTCTCATTTGTCCATTATCAAACCAAACCCGACATGTTCGGTAGCGAACCTTGGACAGTCCCTACGTACGCACATCTCTAAGTTCAAACTCAGATTGAATTATCATATATCCATGGGAAAATATCCCTAAGCTCAAACTCATATTCAATTATCATATATCCATGGGGAACTTGGGAAGTTAAAGTGTCCGGTCAAGGTCAACAGAATATCGAGTCTCAACCTAGAGCAAGTGATGGCAAGCCACTGCATCTACCCAGAAAAACTCGTATATCAGATAATTCGAATGCATAAGCCATATGGAACTTTAATTCATAATTCATTAATGTCATCCTCATCATCAAATTATAGCTCATACCATCTCAATTCATTATCATCAATATCATTATTCATGTATCATATAGCTTTGCCTACGTATCATAATTCAGTCACTCCCTTTCCATTCTTCCACAACATCAACCTAACTCCCACTAAAGGTTCATTCCTATTCCGAAGCCTAAAAGCTAGCTAACAGGCCTTAAGCGGGATTTACAGAGGTTTGTAAAGTTAGAGGAAAGGTTAAAAACTAAAAAATATAATTTTTGTAAAATAGGGTGGTCATGTGTACACATGCTTTCCGCGTACGCATGGGTGTAATTTTTGCCAAAGTCATGTATGCATGCCATGTCCACGTACGCGAAAATCCTAGGCAGAGCCCAATTCTTGTGTCGCGTGACATGTCGCATACACATACATCCAAAATCCTTCAAAAAGTTGTTAAGTTGCAGAAATTGAATTTTTACACCAAACTTCAAACGTGTATAACTTTTTTGTTAAAAATTAATTTTAGTTTGTTTTTCGAATGTTACAAATTTCACGCACCCAATTTTTATTTAAAATAAGTTTCACAAAATTTGGGAGTTTGGAAGATAAGTTATGGCCCGCCGTGTAAGAACTGGAATAATCTTTTTAATAAAACAATAATCTAATTGCCTGAAATAGGTTCAAAAATATAAAAATATTCTTTTTAAAATATAAAGTTGAAATTTCATTTCAATGAAATTTTCTGAGTTGGAAAATGTATCTTTTACGGAAAATTTTTGTAAAAATGCGTATTGAAGTTTAAGTCGGCAGTATCGGCTCTAGTCTGTCTGGTACTACGTATTTTAGTAAAATAAGATTTTAAAAATTTAATTTATTATTTTGAAAGGACAAAAATTATTTAGAATAAAAAATCAGGCACTAATCTTAAAGGTTTTGGCCCAAAGTTGGGCCAAACGAACCTAAAACGCTAACGGATTGGACTGGGCCCAAACCAGACCCAAGGCCCAACATATATATGCATGTTTAATGAGCTTTCAGCTCATTTCAACCCTAAAAACAAGAAAGGGGGCGCAGCTTTGAGAGAGAAGAGAGTAAAGGTTTTGGTCACTATTCACAATCAACTTTCAGTGACCATAACTTGAGCTACGGAGCTTCGATTGATGAGCCGTTTGTGGCTACGCGAAGCTCTTGATGAGCTTTTCAATTCTATATAAACAAAGTGGTAAGAAACTTGAATCCCAATTTCCAGTTTTCTGTTCTTTGACAAATTCGAGTTGTGGCTTTGTTAGATTGAGGTTTTCATGGTTTTGTTTGTTTAGGGGTGATCTAGCATTGGAATATTATTGGATTTTGCCCTTAATCTCATTGGATAAGGTAAGGTCTTACTAAACCCTTGTGTTTAGTTTCTTTGTGAACCCTAAGTTTGACGTTTGTATATTATCTGATGTTAGATTGAGTTTTGGTGTTTGTTGGAGTTGGTTTGAGGCTTTTGGATCGAGCTTGGTGGCTTCGCTTTGGTGTTTGGTACATTTTGGAAATCAGCCAAGGTATGGTTTCAGTTTTTTTTATGTAATATATAATGTTTCTGGACACTTAGGCTAGTGGCCCTAAGATAGGTTGAAATTGTATGTATTGGTTGATTAAATGTGTGTAAGTAGTGTATGTGTACTGTGTGTGGTGGAATTGCTTTGGAGGTTGGAATATGAGTTTTGGTAATGATAAATGGGAGAACAATGAATTTGATGGTTTGGAATGGTGAAAATATAGTTTAATTAGTGTATGGATGGATAATTGTTGAGTTGGTTGATGATGATAGATAATGGACATTGATGATTATGATGATGTTGAGTGTATAATTTGATGATGAATGATGATACTTGGGTATATGGCTTGTATATGAAATAATGTTATTGTAATTGGAATTATGGAATGAATTAAGGAATGGAATTGAATTGGGTGTACTGGTAGTGATAGTACTTTAGTTGAAGTTGGTTTAGTTTGGGTTGTGAATAAGTTAGTTTTGAATTGAGAGTTTTGGTAAATTTGAGGTTTAAAGGTTTTTGGAAAAAATAGATTTTTGGTAAACTTTGACGGATCATATCTTGAGCTACAGTTTTTGAAATTGACTGAATTTTATATCAAATTAAAGATAATTCAAAGAGCTTTAAAACGGTATAAATTTTATAGAAATTTGAATTTTGTAGAGAAAGATATGATCATTGGAAGTTGGTGTCAAAAAATATAATTTCTGAGATGTTGCAGAAATGGTGAGTTCTGATTTGTGTGCGCACGCACATTGTGGTGTGCGTGCTCTGAACAGGGAGGCACATTTACATTTGTGCGTACGCACAACCTTGTGCGCACGACACCCTGTGAATTTTTGAAAATGTGCATACGCACATTCTGGTGTGCACGCACACACAAGGATATGCCTGCTGTTGGGAGTGTTAGCACACTCTGATGCGCACACACACACGCTGGGAAGTGCCTTCTGTTGAGGGCGTTTGCACGTATCTATTATTCGTACACTCAAAACAAAAACTTTTACCTTCTGTGCGTACGGACACCTCTATGCGTACGCACACTTTGTGAAAACTCTCCTGAGAGTGCGTACGTACGCTGCCTTGTTTTTCAAAGAAAATCTTGTTTTTAACTATTTTACCTTCCCAGCAAGCTTGTAAATTTCCGTAACGCTTATTTAGAATGTCTTAACTTGTTTTTAGGATTTGGAACATAGAGAACACTATAAGTGGGTTTAACTAGATATTTTCTGGTAAAAAAGTTAAAAGACAGAGACTTAGGTTTCTGGAGTACTGAGGATAGATTAGTTGAGTCAGATGGCAGAGTACTGTAATGATGTTTAAGGTAATGAGTTGTGGAGTTACAGACTGATGGTGTTTGAGATGAGTCTAGGACTCGGAGTGGAAAGATGACTTTACTGAGTATTAAAAATGATTTGTGAAAGCCACTGATATATTATTTATGCTGAGACTGTTGAGTCGCTATGCGCCTCGAGCAAGGGCTGTGGCAGTCTCCCGTTTGTCGAGGTCGCGGCGCCGGCGTAAGGACGGTTGGTTTATCCCGCTTACGTTGAGATGTGAGGGCTGAGGTTGTATCCCACTCGTATAACCTTCTCTGCTGCATGAGTGTGCAGAGCCTATATCACTGGCGTAGCAGACTCCCTGCTGCATGAGTGTGCAGGACCTATATCCTCGGCATGACATATTTCTCTGTTGCATGAGTGTGTAGAGCCTATATCTCTGGGCGTGACAAAAAGGCTAAATCCAGAAGGATGTGTCGGGTTGGCATTTATAGACCGACAAGTGATATCACGAGGCAATAGGACAGACATTCATCATATGCATCTTCTATATGCTTGTTTGCTTTGTGATGAGCGGATATTTTATACGCTTTTTGGCAGCATTTTCATATAGTTTTTAGTATGTTTTGTTTAATTTTTATTAAGTTTTTATAGGTTTTAGTGTTAAATTCACATTTTTGGATTCTACTATGAGTTTTTGTGTTTTTGTACAATTTCAGGTATTTTCTGGCTGAAATTGAGGAGCTAGAGCAAAAGTCTTATTCAGAGATAGAGAAAGCACTGTAGATGCTGTCCGGATCTAACCTCCTTGCATTTGTAAGAGCTTTTCTGGAGCTACAAAAGTCCAAATGGAGTGTTCTCAACGGCTATAAAAATATGACTTCCAAATCTTTCCAGCAGTGTATAATAGTCCATAATTTGTTTCATATTAAAAGGCCCAAAACTAGTGTCCAACGCTAGCCTCCTGCCCCCTTTCAGGCGTCCATCGCCCAAGGAGTAGAGACCAGCGTCCAAACGCCCAAAGAAGACCCCCTAGCCAGCGTTCAACAACCTAGAGACCTCATAGCACGTGGATCTCATCAAAGCTCTGCCCAAGCACTCACCAAGTGGGCCCCAGAAATGGATTTTAGCACTAAATAGATTGTTTTACCCTTATTAGTCATTTGTTTATTATTTAAGGGATTAGATTTATGTTATTCACATAGATCATCTAGACTTTTATGCCATATTCGAGTTTTACCATTGTGTTTCCTTTCAGTATGAGTTTGTAAACCTCCTAGGTTGAGGGGATGAGCCCTGCTGAGTCCTATGAATTAATAAAAGTATTACTATTTCTCTTCGATCCGTGTTTGATTTAATTCTAAGATGTATACTTGTTCTTCAACATGGTGAATAGGATAACCAGTGACAATCAGCTCTGTTCATCATACTAGGACCGCGTGCCTGACAACCACCCATGTTTACTTGGGTTTGTGTGAATACGTGACTGGAAAGTGCAAACTGCCAGCTTGATTATACATCTCTCAGACGGCTAATCCACGACTTTGTTGGGGACTTCTTGAGACACCAGTTTAGCCGATTTCTGGGGAGATTAGGGTCTCTGTGGTAGAGGCTAGAACCCAAAGAAGCAGCATTCTTTGATCCGGAAGATTCGACCTTGTCTGTGGCGTTTTGTGTAGGATCGCCAAGAGAATGAACTACTAGAGCTTCACCCTCGTTCAGATTGGATGACCACGGCCAATGGCATTTGATCTGAAATAGAGGAGATTGATGACCATGGCCAATGGCATTGATCACATATAGCCTGCCATAGAAGAAATCACTCACAAGCAAAGAAGATAGTAATACCAGAGTTAATTCAGAAAGACAAAGCAACTCCAATCCTTAACCATATTCCTATTATTGATTCCAATTAATTTACAGAGTATTTTATTTTATTCCTTTCATGTCAACTTAGTTTAGATCTCACAAATACAAATTACGAATAACTCTTCTGATTTGCTTGACTAAGACGTGCAAGATAACTATAGCTTGCTTCAAGCCACAATCCTCGTGGGATCGACCCTGACTCGCTCAGGTATTACTTGGACGACCCAGTGCACTTGCTGGTATAGCTGTACAAAGGTGTGGGGATTCGTGCACCACTTTACTTAACTTCAGTTATGCCTAAATGAATCACATGTCTACTTGCTATTTGTTTACTTGCTGTATATGTATATTACTTGTGCTTTACTTGTCTGCATTACCTGTGTTTTCTGCTGGGATTGAGGAGGTTCAGTAGGCGGTGGCGATGGATCGCATAGAGGTTAAGCTGGCGAAGGCTGTGGGACAGCGGTGCTATGTTAGTTAGAAATTCCTTAAGTAGATTACCCAGTTTATGGTTTAAGTTATTTATTTTGTTTTAAGTTTGAATATCCATATCGGTGTGAAGTTCTAGGATTGCCTTTGGCATCCCGGAACCTTACATCTTATATATTGGGCATTGTTACCATACTGAGAACCTCCAGTTCTCATACCATATGTTGTTGTTGTTTTTCAGATGCAAGTCGTAACCCACCTCAGTGAGTTGCGAGATGGTAACAGAGCGGAGTATGGTTTCATCCTTGTTTTATTCTGCTTTATTTTGATATAATCACTCTCTCATCCTTTGTATTTATATAACCTTGTTGCCTTAGAGGCTTTATTTCTGGAAACTTTGAGAGATGGGTTGTTGTTGTTTTAACCTTCAAAACTCTATTGTATTCAGTTTGACTAGCCAGCCTAAACTCCGCAGGCTGTGACTAGTTCTCTTTTGTATATCATACCTATATATACCTTGTTTACTTTAATTATTACCTTGTGTATCATCGAGCTATCTACAAGGTTTTGTGTATATTATATCTTGTTTTGTTCGTACCTATGCGTTTAGTTATTGTGTGTAAACGCTTTGCGTTTGTAATTCCGCTTTATGCGACTTTGAGTTTCACTCCTTCATCGGGCTTCTAGTTATATAAATTCTTGGATATATATAATATAATATAATATAATATAATATAATATAATATAAGCTGTAGAACTGTCGTGACGTCTTGTTATCCTTCGCTTTACGGCTAGAGGTAAGGCTTAGGGTAACAGGATGTTACACATTGAAGTTGGTCAAAAATCAATTTTTACCAAAAACACAAAACCTCTAGTTTTGCCAAAATCCTCAATTCAAACTCAATCAAATCATAACCAATTCAACACCAAATACTCTTGCACACTATCACTTACCCACTGTCCAATTCACAATCATTATAAAACATAATTCCATCAATTCCTTCATACCATTTTCACACATAATTATACCAACTTCACCAATCAATATCAATACCATATTTATACATGTTTAATCCACAATTCAGAGCATTCAAGCCTATCCTATAGTAACTAGCCTAAGTTTTCACGTAACATTATAGATTAACTATAGGAAACCAAAACCATACCTTGGCCGATTCCTTCCTAGGCCCAAAACACCTCAAAACCCTCTTTTTCACACAAACTTTCAAAGGTTTTAAAGCTCCAATTCAACTAGTCTAGTCACAAATACTCCAAATCAAGCACTCAAGACCTTCAATTTGACTTCAATTCTCAAGCATACAATTTAATTTCACACAATTTCACAATAATCAACACAAGGGTCACTAATTCACTAATTTACAAGAGTTTAGTGGTTTCTCACCTTACCCATGAATGATTGGGACAAAACCTAACAATTTTTTCAAGCTAAATTAACCCTAAACATCAAATACCAAAATTCTCAATGCCCATAAACTAAGAATCACAAAATTGAAGGGAGATAGGGTTGGATGAGAAAATTCAAATTTCTTACCACTTTGTTCAGATGGATTTGAAGAGCTCGGCAAGACGATCGCATGGGCGCAAACAGTGCAGTGATTGAAACTCCGGATTGAGAGATATGGTGGATTGAAGTTGTGATTGAATTTGGGGTTTAGGGTTCTATTCCTTTTCTCTCTTCTCAACGGGTTCCATGAAGAATATGGGAGAAGAGTGGCTGATGGGCATTATATTGGTTGGGCCTTGGGCCCAATATGGGTTCAGTTCAACTGGTTTGACTTGTCGGCTCAACTTTAGGCCAAAATCTTTAAAATTAGTGTTTTAATACGCATGCTAAATATTTTTACTTTTTCAAATATAAAATTTAATTTTCTAATTTTCTTGAATAATAATTAATTTAATAGTTAATTATTTATTAATTCCCTAGAATTTACGTTGGTGAAGGCTGTGGGATAGCAGTGGCTGTAGTTAGTTAGAAATTCTTAAGTAGATAATCCTGGTTATGGTTTAAAATTTAATTATGTTTTTTAAGTTGAATCTTATTCCTGTTGAAAAGTTCTAGGATTGCCTTTGGTTCTCAAAATCTTATATCTTATTTATTGGGCACTGTTACCATATTGAGAACTCCCGGTTCTCATACCATATGTTATTGTTGTTTTTTAGATGCAGGTCGCAACCCACCTCGGTGAGTTTACAAATGTGGTGACAGAGTGGAGGATGACTCAGCTTTATTTTGTTTATTTTGTTATAGTATCTCTCACTTTTGGTTATTGTACTTTGTTGCCTTAGAGGCTTAAACTTTGAGAGACATGATGTATCTATTTTTAACTTAAAAACTCTGTTGTATCTGTTGTTTAACTAGCCGGTCTAAACTCTGTGGGTTATGACTATATTTCTTTTTGCTATTGTGTATATTACACATGATCTTATTTACTACCTTGTTTATTTTGTATCTATAGCCTTATATATCTTGCCTTTGAGATTTGAGTTTTAGTTATTGTATGTGAATGCTTCGTGCTTATATCCGTCTTTGATCTTATATTTCTTTTATAAGGCTTTTAGTTTTAATACTTCTTGATTATATAGTATATTTTGAGCTTTAGAACCATCGTGATGCTTTATCCACCTTTACATTATGGCTAGAGGTAAGGCTTAGGGTGATAGGCAGGGACGGACGTACATATATAATTGTGGGGGCAACCGCCCCCACTACAATTTGAAAATTTTTTGAGTAGTATATGATAATAATATTTATTTGTCCCCAGTAAATTATTGAATTTGACCCCACAATAATTTTTTATTCAATTTTTGGTACTTCATAGTCAATTTAAAAATTTTATATTAGATGTCATTAGAATGATCAATTCTCAATTTAAATAAAATTTGTGTTTTTTTTTAGAAATCGACTCGAAAGAGTATTCTTTATCTTTTTTTATATTAGTTTTAATTTTTTTCCATAACAATTGCATTAATTGAAAGAACTTTCTCAACTATGAATCTCAATAAATATTGGCTTCTAATTGTATGAGAAGTAAATTTCTAAATAAGTATTTACTTATATATATGTAAGAATAATACTACACATCCAAGTCTTTTTATGAACTAAGTCTAACCAAGTTAAACAATAATACTTGAAATAATGTTAGTGATAACTGATTTTTATTATCTTAGACTAACTTGGGTGGACTTGGTTAACAAAAGAACATGAATATGTAACATTATCCTATATAAAAAGACAGATATTTTGATTGTATTGTTAAGAAAAAGATTACTTAATTTTTTTATAATACGAAACCTAAATAATAAAATTCTAAATTATATGTTATTATTTAAATTACTATTTTAGTATTTTAATTTGTAAATTAGATATTTTAAAAATTAACCATATTATATGTATATAGAAAATAACCACCTGTATATATATATATTGAAATAAAAAATATACATTAAAAATAAATTAAACAATACATATATTTATATATAAATACATAACGATTAATGAATAATTTGATAACTGATTTTTATATACACATAATATTTTTATTATAAAAATTATTATATTCCCATTTTTTTATTCGACATTCATAAACACTATTAATGGTATTAGTTGTTCGTCAATTCCATCTCAAAAAAGTGATTGTTGCTGGGAGTTTAATATCCATATAGATATAGAATAGAATAAAACTGAAATTATTGATCATTACATAGAATTCAATTAAGATATTGTATGAAAGTCTCATTTCTTCTTTTTTTTTTCAGACTGGAAGGATTTTGAACTAGATAAGTTCAAATAAAATAAGAATTTTGGAAGTTGTATTTGATTTTTTTTATTTTTCCTAATTTTAATTATTATTATATATATTATCTATTTAATATATTTATTTTATTTAATTTTATTAAATATATTCATAATTTAATATATAAAATATTATATATATTCATAAAAAGCAATATTTTCTATTTGAATAATTCTAATATTATATTTTATTAATATATTAGAATATATATTTTATATGTACAAAAATATACAATAAAAATTTTGACAATAAATAAAGATTGTACAAATTTTAAAGAACAAAATGTTTGTTATGCTTAATATTTTTAGTTTGGTCTGTATTCATATTAACTCCGCTCTTTATTCAAGTAGTCTTCTAAATATAATATATATATATATATATATATATATATATATATATATATATATATATATATCAATTTGTAAATCATATGTTTCCTGCATGGTTTCAAAATTATAGTTAAAAATAAATAAACAAAATTTGTCGTGTGATGTTTTTTAACCTTTTTTTAGTATTGCATTTTTTATTATCATAAAGAAAGAAACGCAACTAGCTTAGGTTAATATAATGGTTAGTTCATTAATCTATTTAAAAGTAAGTACTGAAAATTTAAATTTTAGAAAAAGTCTAAGGGGCCAGCAATTTTTGTGTTTTGTGACCAGCACTTAACCATCAAAAGAAAAGTGAGTGATCTTTTTACCATTGGATGTAATCTATATATATATATATATATATATATATATATATATATATATATATATATATATATATATATATATATATATATATATATATTTTGCCCCCACTATCAAAATTTTCTGGATCCGTCACTGGTGATAGGGTGTTACATTTAGTGGTATCAGAGTAGTTTATTCTCGTGAGCCTGAGGGATGGACCGATTGAGCTTCACTGCATACTCTGGGTCATTTTTCTTTCGTGCTATTTATGATATCTGTTTGATATGCATAGCATGCATGTTTGTGAGTCTCTTTTTGGGATAATTGAAGCACTAGGCATGAGATATTGAGACTGATCACCTTGATATCGATTGTTTGGTATAGACAGGACCCCAAATGGTAACTCACAGACGAGGTTAATAACGTACTCAAAGAGAGAGTGAGGATAACCCCCTGCTAACAACCATGCCGAATTTATGGCGGCGATGACTAATTTGGCTAACACGATGCAAGCGAGAGTTGTTGCGACTACTCATGCTATAGAACGGATGGGGCAACCAGCCGAAAATGGAAACGAAGAAGGGACTGAGAACAACTTAGGTCGATGATGTTAGTTGCTTTTTTGAAGGTTAACCTACTGACTTTCAAGGGATTGACAAACTCTACTCAAGCTGATAACTGGTTTAAAGCCATGGAGTGTACGTTGCAAGCTCAACATGTTCTTGAAAACCAATTCGTGGAGTTTGCGGCATATCAGTTATTGGGTGAGGCTCAGCACTGGTGGCAAGGAGAGTACCGACTACTGCAACTGTAGAATGTAGACATTCCGTGGGAGCTATTTCAGACTGCCTTCTACAAGAAATACTTTTTTGAATTATTGAGGGAGGCAAGGGAGTTGGAACTCATGCAGCTGAAGCAAGGGTTCGTGTCAGTAGCTGAATACACCAGCAAGTTCGAGGAGCTCTGTAGGTTCTCGAGAGTCTGTCAAGGTGCTCCTGAGTCCTATGAGAGTTAGAAATGTATCAAGTAGCAAAGAAGACTTAAGGATACTATTATGACTGCTGTGGCTCCGTTGGAGATAAGGAAGTTCTCTGAACTAGTGAACAAAGCGAGAGTTATGGAGGAATGTGCTAAGAAGACGGCTTTGGCGAGAGATACTCATGGAGGTAACCACAACTGAGGTCGTGAGAAGTATTTTTCCCCGAGAGGTCAGAACTTTAAAAGGGGTGGAGATGCCCCTCACCATTCTCAAAGACAAGAAAAATTCAGAAGGACTAACTGTGACCAATATCCCCAGGCAAGAGAAAAAGGTGTATGCTATACTTCTGTACTACCTAGACACATTGCCAAGGATTGTCCTCGTAGGAAAAATCAAAATGCTGGTCGAAATCAGCAACAAGGACGTGTGTTCGCGGTGAATGCCAATGACGTGCCTATGTGGGAGCCTCAGATCAGAGGTAAGTGTGTGTTTGGAGACAAGACTTTAACTGTATTGTATGATACTGGTGCTTCACATTCATTCATTACATTTGATAAAGCTACTGAACTAGAGTTGAAAATCTTAGACTTATCCTTCGATTTGCATGTGCATACTCCGTCCCAAACTATTGTAACTAAGTTAGGTTGTAGGCAAGGACCCTTCTAGATAGAGGATAGGCTCTTTGTTCATGACTTGATTTGTTTGCCAATGGTTGGATTGAAGATGATTTTGGGATTGGATTAGTTATCAAAGAATCATGTGTTGTTGGATTGCTTTGAGTGATCAATTCGGTTTATGCCGGAAGGCGAAGGAGGAGCTGTGGTAGCTAAAGGATACTATTTGAACTCTATGATGGTGAACTGTAGTGGGGAAGAATGTCAAGGTTATATCCTTTTAGCTGCGAATGCATCAGCTGACGAGTAGAAGTTTGATCAAATTTCCATAGTTAAAGAGTTTTCTAAAGTGTTTCCTGAAGATATTCCTGAATTTCTAGCTTAGTGTGAAATTGAATTTGTGATAGATTTGGTGTCGGGGGCGGGTCCAGTTTCGATTGCACCATATAGGATGGCTCTGATAGAGCTGGCTGAACTTAAGACTCAGTTAGATGAACTTTTGGGTAAGGGGTTCATTCGACCGAGTGTGTCTCTGTGGGGAACGCCAATTTTATTAGTGAAAAAGAAAGATGGAGGAATGCAACTTTGTGTGGACTATCGACAGTTGAACAAAGTGACAATGAAGAATAAGCACTCATTGCCGATGATCGATGACTTAATAGATCAATTGCAAGGAGTTGGAGTGTTCTCGAATATTGACTTAATGACAATTGTGCTTGCACAAGTATAAAAATTTTCATGTAATTGTAACCAAAGCGTTGCAATTGCATTAATGAATACAGGCATGTTTCTATCTTTACATTGATTAAATGTATTATATATTCAGGTGTCAAATTTAGTAGAAATCAAACTACTACTTTCTCCCACGAGATTAGAAAGAATTATCATTCTTCCTTAGGGATAGCAATTTTCTCCGGTGGGGCGGGTATCCATGGGGATTTACCCGCTGGGAGACATGTTTGGGGGGGGGGGTCATTTTCTCTCTGCGGGGATGAGAGACAAGTATCCATTTAATAAATGGGGCGGGGCAGGAGAGAGGTACCCGTCCCGTGATACCCGTATAGATAAAATTACATAAATATATATATGATGGAAACAGAAAACCTAATTCACGCCTCTACCTCACTCCCTCACTCTTTCATCAAATAACTCTCACTCTTTCTAGTCTCACCTTCTCCGTCTTTCTTCCTATTCCTTCCTCCCTTGCCGCGGCTCACCTTCTTCCTCTCACTGAGTCGTCGGTGTCGCTCCGTGCTTGCTTCTCATAGCGTTAGCGTTGCCTGCGCCCGCGTTGCCGCCTCTACTCTGCGAAGACGAAACTGCTCCAGCCATGTCTCTGCCATCACTAGATTCTTCAGATCTGTCATTACCAGCCATGCCTCTGTGTCTAGAGGAGAGGAGAGCTGTCTTCTCGCTGCGCGCTTGAGGAGCAGAGAACCGTCACCACTTCATCGCCGTCCAGAGGACAGGAGAGCCGTTTTTATTCTACGCGCCTGAGGAAAATCATCGCAGTTTTCGTCACCGTCCAAAGGAGAGTTGTCTTCGTCGTCGCCGTTCATAGGAGATCCGCCTTCGTCGCCGTCCAGAGAAGAGCCGTCCTTTATTGCCGTCAGAGGAGAGCCGCTGTCGGTCACCTTCTTCCTCTCACTGCGTCACTCACTACTTCCTGCTCAAAGCTTCGCCGCCTCCGCGTCTGTTCCGCCTCTGCTCTGCCGCCACTCACTGATTTTAATGTATATTTTAATTTTTAATTGATGAAATTGCTATGGTTTGAATTCTATTAATGTGAAATTGGATTTAATTTTAGGTTTTGAATTCTGTTAGTTGATAAATTGGATTTAGAGATAAATTATGTTGCTGTGAAATTGGATTTAGGGTTTGGGATTTGAATTCTTACTGAAAAAATTAGGACATTGGATTATAATACTGAGTTTAAAGTTTAGACTATGTTAAATGTTAATCATCTTTTATTTTTCAATTTTTCTCTTTTTTAAAATTTTTTTTAATTAAAAAAAATCCATGGATATCCCTAAAGACCCCGATCTCCGGCAGATACGGGGTCCCCATTACTCGTCGCGGGGACGGGAACGGATTATGGGTGGCGGCATGTCCCCGCCCCATGAGGACCCGTTGCCATCCCTATTCTTCCTCATAGAGTCTCTCGCGAGTAAAATTTGTATGCTCCAATAATGGTCCAAACTTTATTAATTTAGAATGATTGATGACAAATTTTTATGTTGGCATTTTATGTTTAGATATAATTTTTATTTAACTTCTAAATTTGTACTTTTTTTTAAGATTTTAAGATTTTTGTTGAAGATATCATGAAGTATTTTAAATTTAGAAAATATTTTAAAATTTATATTAAATTATAATAATATTTTAGAATATTTATTTATAATTTATTTATTATTTTATTAAAAATAAATTTTCGATTGAATAATTGTTGAACCAATAAATTAATAAATCAATAATGGATTTGGCTATGGTGGAGAAAGAATTTTATGGTTCTTTAAGAACCTATTGATAAGATTCCTAATTTGTGGCCAATATTGCAACCGTACAGCATTTATGTACATTTCTAATGTGGCCTAAAATATTTTCTAATAGCAAACGAGTCCTTTATAATTAAAGCAATTTATTAATGTGTTGGCCTATATTCTTTATTAATAGCAACCATGTGCATTACTGCATTGTTATTCGAAGTATGAAAGAAAGGTTTTGTGAATGAATATTTTTTATTTAATATTTTTTTTAGTACAACTTCGATAAATATTTTCTTAATTTCTTTTGCTTTGTTATATTTATTTGTAAGTAATAATGAAACACGTAAAAAAAAAACGAGTAAAAAAAAGTTAAAATTAGACATTATTTTATATTTTTTATTGATGGTTTGGATAGTTTTTTTTACTAGTTAAAGGAGAATTATTTATTTTTCTAAAATATAACTAGAAAAAATATATATAGGAATTGCATGACAAAATTGATCAAAATAATCCTTATATAAACGTTTCTTGTTTTTTATTTTATAATCTTAACATTTTTATATTTTTTAATTTTATTAATTTTTTTTACTTATTCACGGTATCTTTTAATCTGACAAGTCAATGACTAATCTGTCACGGATCTGAACTCTATTTAAGAATTTGTGTTTAAGGGTTTGTGTTTATCGTTGCCAATAAATAACTGTATACACAAGATAAAATTCGAACTCTCAACACTTACTTAATCTCATTTTTACACCTTAAGAAATACAATTATCTTCAACATTATAGTGTTTATGTCATCATGCTAGATTGGGATTCTAATAGAGAATTTAAGGGATGAGAAACAACTTAACCACTACTAAGACATGCTATTTGTTGTTATATATTACGTTTTTTTTTAACTATATTACATAATCATATATTATATTTTTAATTAAAATATATAATTTAAAACATTCGATTATATATTACTTTTATATTTATTTAACTTTTTTATTTTATATTCACTCTTTTTTAAATTAATTATTTTTAATTATATAAAAAATAAATATTAAATTTTATTAAACATCTATAAATTAAAAAAGTAAATACTATGTGATTAATAAAAGTATTTTTGTTTATTTTTATAAATGTTTAATAAAATTTAATATTTATTTTAATAATTTTTTACAATTAAAAAGACAATTAATTTTAAAAAAAAGTGAACATAAAATAATAATAAAATTAAATTAAATATAAAATAATATTTAATTAAATATTTTATATTATATATTAATTAAAAATATAATATATGGTTATGTAATATAATTTAAAAAACATAATATATAATTAAAAAAAGTCTAATCTAATGATAGTTAAATTATTTTTTATCCCTCAAGTCTCTTTTTGAAACTCACATTTAAATATAACTAAAAAATAAAGAAAAAGATCCTTTTTTTTGTCAATAATTTATTTTCAGTAAAAAATTATTAGAATATTTATTAACAAATAATTTATATCTATACGGTATTTAAATGAGTTTTTATTTCAAAAGCAGAGATCCTGAGTAATAAAATAGAATAAAATAATTAAACTAAAAGACAAAATATGAAAAAATATTTTAATTATAATATATAATTAAACATATGTATAAAGTCTTTAATCTGATATCATGTTAAAATTAAATTAAAAATATATAAAATTTAAATTATTTTAAAAAAAGGTAAAAAAAATTATAAATTAAATTTGTATTATTTTATATAAACATACTTTTTATATACTGGTTTAATTTTTTTAATATTTATATATGTTTATCATTAGGCGCTAACGTGTCAAGTGATTCAATCTTTTATTATTAGGTGTGTATAAAAATAAATAACAACAACATTAGTTAGGATAATAAGTTATTTATAATTTAATTAAAATATTTTTACGTTCAAATTTTAAAAATAAAAAATATTTTTTATAAATTATATATAATAAATAATATTGAGAATGAAATTATTTTTGAATTCTTTTTAATTTTTATATCTTTATTATATTTTTAGTATAATTAATAATATTTAACAAAAATTTATTTTAATATATATATATTATTCTTAAAATTTTCTGAGTCCGTCACTAAATGCGTCACTAAATGCAGCATATTGACCTCTCAACGAATAAAATTTAATTCAATTATAAAAAGCAAAGAATAAAATTTAATTCAATTATAAAAAGCAAAATCATCTTGTATATAACATTTTAAAATAAAATATATATTTGCAAGTATTTGAATAAAAAAATTGTATTATATAATTATATATTTTTAACAAAATTTACAACAATATTTTTTAATTTTAACAAAATATAAATATTGCTACGTGATATGATTTGGAGACTCTTGCGGATGACAAAAAAAAATTTTCAGTTCAAACATTTGTGTGGGGCACAGATTGTGGTTATGTGACAAGAGAAGTTTATGATGAATTGCCATATTAAAAATGAACCAACAAACTTCTTAAAATTTTATAAACTGCCTTGATCCTTAGAGGACCACATTATACTTTCGCCATAGTAGAACCAGCCATCAATAATTATAACGGTTCAATGATCCGGTTTTTAGAACTTTGGTTCTCAGCAACCTTGGTTCAATAAACCCCCCCCCCCCCCCCCCCGGGGCGCCCTCTCTCTCTCTCTCTCACACACAGCAGAAAACCCTAATCCCACCCATAATCCTCTCTTCTCTTCTCTTCGAATAACAGCCACCACCCAGGCACCCACCATCCTAATCCCACACTTCAGAGCTCAAACTCATCGCCGAGCCTTTCTCTCCCTTCTCTCTCTGTCGCTGCTTCGCTGCTCCTCGTCGTGGATCGTCGCCGCTTCTGTGCTCCTCGCCGTGGGTCGTCGCTGCTTCTCCCCTCCTCGTCGTTCTGCTTCTCCCCTCCTCGCCGGCGTCGTTTCTGCTTCTCTGCTCCGCATCGTGTCTCATCGTCGTTGCTTCTCTTCTTCGCGTGGAGTCCCGCAGTCGCTGATTTTCTACCTTTCGTCGTGTCTCAAGTCTCTGATCTCTGCTTCAACCCTCTCAGGTCTCAGGTCTCAGGTCTCAGGTCTCAGGTCTCAGGTCTCAAGTCTCTTCTTCTCTGCTTCAAGCCTTCAATCCTCTCAGGTCTCAAGTCTCAGTCTCTAACTCTCCCTGATTCTATCTCCTGACTCTATCCCTCTGAAATTTGAAATTTATTCTGAACATGCATATGATGAATTATTGATGATTCTGCTGAATTTTGAGATATGAATGTTTTGAATTTTTATTTGAATTCAGTCCGTTCATAGTGAATTAATTCTGCTGAGATTGAGTTATAAATTTAATTTTTAATTTATTAATTCTGCTGAGATTAATTTTTAAATCCAATCTATTGTATTTGTTTTGGTGAATTGTTGTTTTGCTGTTATTGATTCAAAATAAAAATATTGCCACAATTCTGCATTGAATTTACTATATGGCTTCATATGATTTGGTTGATTTAGTTGAATTATGCTTATGATTCTTAGGCTGGATACATGTTTTAGATGTTTTGCAGAGTGACTTGATTGACTTACAGAAATTCACATATGGGAGAGTTAATTTTTTAATAATTTTAGTATATATTTAATTAAAGCGGTTCAGTGCTTGTTTGGGCACTATTAAACCGGTCCGGTTCTAGCAACCTTCGTTTTTTCCTATCTTTTGTCGTCGTCTTCACAGTGAAAGTCTTCATAGTGAAAGACCCGATGCAAAATTTTGACATCGCTAATAACCAAAACCAATAAATCAAACTTAAACATGTGAAATAGAAAATATGGAAATTCAACAAGTTGTATAAAATACCCAACGTGGAAAATATAAACTTTGTTTGAGTTATGTGGCTGCACTTCCAACCTTATATTATGTTTTATGCCTTTTTTAACTTAATATTACCTAATTTTAATTTGGTTTGTCCCCCACCATGCTCATTTTGTTAGACACTGCTGCAATTCTCAAAGTTTGCCGTAAATATTTGCATAGTTTCCAATTTCCATGATGTTTTATGAAATTTACTATAGTTTTGTTATATAAGTTAGAATATATTTTTTAGCATATCTCATTTAGATTGTCAATTTTTCTTTTAAAAAAGAGATTAAATGTAACTCTTGGTTATTTGATTGTGCAATCTGCTTCAGTATAGGGATGCCGGAGGGTAAACTGCTGGTTGGACTTTCATGGCAACCACAGCTGTTGATTCCATCATCATCAAAAGCCACAGATGCTTGTCATAACAAACCTCAAAGTGAGGCATCTAATAGTAGTCTTTGGAAACCCAATACAGAGCTTGTTGATGGCCTTTTCGTTCCTCCTAATGATCCTAGAAAGTTAAACAAATTACTGAGAAAACAAGCTAAAGATACTGCTGGAAAAGATTGGTATGCAATATATTTTCTGGAGCAAATTTTCTTTTGCAATGCAACCATGGTTAAGTTTCTTTTTGTTTTTAAAACTGAAGAATCTTATTTTTATTACTTGTCTAAGTAGTTTTACACAGCTGACTAGCTGGGCTGGGTATAGGGGTGGTGACTTCCATTTTTAATCAAATAGAATTAGGAGATTGTTTAGTTATATCTTTCTTCCCCCCCTCTCTTTTTGGGAAACTATAAAAAGAAATTATGTAATATGTAGTTATCTGATCTTATTTGTATGTTTGTCAGGTTTGACATGCCTGCTCAAACCATCACTCCTGAGTTGCAGACAGATCTAAAGTTGTTGAAGGTGATTTTTGAGTTTTGATATCTTTGCCATTTTATGTTTTCCTTGGATTGGGCAACATGTACCTACATTCAAAATGGAAAGAACAGTTACTCAGATTTAGATTCTTTGTCAAGTTAACTTTATTTCATGTTAGTCTGTTTTCCTAACAAGATCCCTTTTCATAGTCTGTTTTACCCCTTTTTTTGGGCCAACTTAACTATCTTCAATGATTTGTGGGGTGTTTGATGCTTCCTGAAAACTTTGCTGGTGTTCTCAGCTTGATTGATGTAAATTATATTGTATATGCTTATAATGGGAAGACAAACTTTCAGGCAGCTGAAAGTCCAATGGGATCGGTTAGCATTTGGGGAGTAAAATGTGTAGGCATGTATATAATATTCATTAATAACAAATTTGTATGTTCCCAGTTATTTGAATCATGATAATAGCTATGTAATATTTTTTTGGAGAATGTTAGGTGATTAATACTTTCAGTGAAAGAAAAAAAAATGAGTTGATTAGTGTTGGCTCAAATGCAAGACTACAAGAGAAAAATATTGGTCGCCTAACATTTATTTTTTATATAACACACTTTTATCCCTTAGTTTCACAAGTGGAATGGGATCCTTACACTCTTACTGTGTTTATTGTTACAGTTGAGGTCTGCGTTAGATCCAAAACGGCACTATAAGAAGGGTGATTCTAACTCAAAGGCACTTCCCAAGTATTTCCAGGCAAGTTCATTGTTGTATACCCAATCTGTATATATATCATAGGCAAGCATATGATTGATGTTCCTTGGTATAAAATTACAATCTCTGTTGGAGAGCAATGAATTTTTACTTTATTTTATTTTATATTTATTTATTTATTTTTGTCATTTGAATGTGACCAGGTGGGAACAGTTGTAGAAGATGCATCAGAATTCTACTCGGAAAGATTAACAAAGAAGGAGAGGAAAGCAACCATTGCAGATGAGTTGCTTTCTGATAAAAAGCTTGCGGCATATAGGTAAAATAGGCACTTGCAGTAAAAGACAGATTTCGCTGGTTAATCAGAAAATACTAGGGTTGTCAAAATGGACCAATCGGCTGGATCGTCTAATTTATCTGCCAAAATAAGGCAGTTGGGTCATAAAAGTCTTGACCATTCAAAAATACCATTCTTAAGTTTGTTCGTTTTGTTTGTATTTGTTGCTATGCTTTTTGGGATATTTACTCACCTCATTCATCTTCATTGTAGGAAGCGAAAGGTACGCGAAATTGAAGAACAAAATCAAACTGTGGGGAATACCAAGTGGAAGATTAGGGGTCAGAATTCCTGGAAGCGAGCAAAGGAAAGGAGGGTTTATTGAATTTCAATCACTTTGGAAAATTCATAGATGCTATTTTGCTTTTTGTTTTTGTTTTGGGGGGGGGGGGGGTTTGATTACGCTAGTTCTTGTCCGTCGATAATGCTCTGTTACAGTTTTAAGTTATTGAGGGAATTACAGCATTTGTGTGTCAATGCTCGTGTTTAAAATGTTTGGTAATTACTAGAATTTCTTTGATGAGACTTTGTAAATTATAAATTGTTGTCAAGAGTAAAATTTTGAATGAAGAGACGTATTAACATTTTGATGCAAAATCAATAATAAAGGTAGAAGTGATATTGATGAGGATGAAAAAGGTGGTGGTAGTAGTGGTCATGTTGAAAAGAATTTAATTTTGTGGGCGTTTAAAATTCTTTACAAAATACAAATAAATTTTTTAACAAAGGTAATTGCGACACTCATTAATGGATTTTCTTTATAGAAAGATCGGGTTGTCCCAAAACAAAATAGTTATCGTCATGTCTTTTGTAAACATGAACAAAGATCAGATTGAGTTAATACCCTAGTTGGTTAGTTAGCAAAACTAATCCTAGAAATATAGATGCAAAGCCATCATCAAACTAAAATTTAAATATTCAATAAGCTACTTTTACTCGACAACTTTGAATTAAACATAAGTTTTGAATGTAATATTCCACAATAATTCATCAATAAACGAATGGTGTTGTATTGGTGTTGTATTGAAAAGGTGGCGAATCCTCAAGAGAATGGAAACAAGGTTGTTGAGAAGAGGGAATTGGAACTTGATGAGAGGATAAACAACAACAATTCTACATTGTCATCGTCAATGCATATGATATTTCCGGGTTTGAATAGGGAGGAGGAGATGTCTGCCATGGTTTCGGCTTTGACCCATGTTGTCTAGTTTGTTGAGGAATCGAGAGAGGCGTATACATACCATGACCATGGATGTCAGCTGAGCTGAGAGATCTATTAGCTAACCCTTTCCAACAGGAGCGACGTCGCCGATTACCGATTCTACTACTCAAAAAGGAAACGTGCCAGTGGGAACAAGGCAACAAGCCAAACCCTTCTTTGAGTAACGTGGAAACTTTTTTGGGCCTTTAGGCCCAATTAGTTTCAGATGTCATAGAAACGGCCCAATTGTTATATATGAACTTTGCTGATCATCATGCCCTTTTAATAAAGTTGAAAATTCCAATACCAACTTGATTTGATTAAGTAGTCTACTCATTTATATGTTTAAGCAAGGGTCAAAAATTTAAATTCCGTCTTATCCAACAAAAGAAAAGTTTAAAGATTTTAAAGCCTTCTTTTTTATACATCTCTGCTTATCTACTCTACTTGTATTCATATATAATTAGCTGATTCTTGTAAAAAAATATAAAATAGTTTATATGCTGTATGCATGTAGATAGAAATGCATGTAATTATAATGTAACATGTATGTGCTTTATTTTCAGCCCATTTTGTAATAATGAAATTGATTAAAGAATAACATTTGAAATATATAGTAAAAGGTTGTAATATACTGCAATTGCACCTATATATAGAGCCTAACACATAATCAACGCCCAAAACTACTCTAATAAATATAAAATTATAATTATATATTTTCCACAACTTATTTGAATCGTACCATTTAATTATGAACATTAACCATTCATTTATATATATTTTGAGTGGTGTTTATACGTAAAAGTCAAACATAATAATTACATATTAGTATATGTGTATGCATGGTTTTGGAGAGTTATATTCAGTTGTTTGAGACTCTCTCTCTCTCTCTCTCACACACACACACACACATGCACACTATATATATACATTAATACATATGAAGTAGTTTTGAAGTTTTAATTTGGAGAAAACCTCTCATGGTTTTCGGGCAGCAAAATTGATTTATGTATGCAAGAAGATAGAGGAGGAAAAACACTATACATATAGAGAGAGTCTTTCGTTGCAGCAAGATAAATAGGCCAAAAAAGTTGATACTTTTCTTATTGTGGCTTATATTTTAGATCTGGGTAATATTTACATCACGATAAACGTTATATTACAATATAAACTAGCTAGTTAATTATACCAAAAAATACAATAAAATTGGAAACTATTTAATTAATTATGGATCGGTGGCTTCCTCGAGGCTGGAGTGTAATCCATTGAGAACACTTCACTTCCACCATTAACCTCATCATGATTATGTTCTTCCGACTTAAATTTGCTATTGTGCGCCTCTTTGTTATCATGAGCATCACTGTTGCCATGATGATCACCTCTATTAGTTAATTTACTAATTTCTTTCAATGTTCGTGCTGCACATATAGAGAGAGGGCCGAAAAAAAAAAAAGATAATAAGAAGACTGAGAAATAATTAAGAAACATGAAATAAAAGTTAATAAAATTAAATTTATTTTTCGTACTAGAGACCAAACGGGAAGCTAAGTACCTCGAGCTTGGATGGAGAAGAAGCAAAGGAGGACTAAAACTGCAAGAAGAACACGCTTGCTTTCTAAAGCAGCCATTATTGTTATATATAACTGGAACAATTATATATTATTTATATTTTGTATATTCAAATAAATTAGACTTAGGTTGTTCTCTAGGAGTCTAGGTATTATATCTCGCTAGTTTTTGTGAATATACTACAACATATGCCAATTACACTCCCCTATATATAGACCAAGATTTGACACCTATAGTATTTAATTTAATTGGCATGTGCCATTGTGATTATTGAGTACGTATCCATATAGGCCACTACTACTATAGTAATAACTTTAATTTGTACATAACATGAGCCATGGTCTACTAGGGTCACCATCATTATTTTCTGGCTTGAAATAGATGGCTCCATCTCTATCTGTGTTAATTATTATTAAAACAATATTATATGAGTAATAAAAATTCTCTTATAATTAAATAGAGGGTTTGATATCCTTTATGACTTATTCAATTATTATTAGAGAAATTGATTTATATTATTATGATTAAAACTAATCATTTCTATAATCTTAATTAAATCAAATTACTAAATCATAGAAGAATCTATTTTATAAATTACAATAGTTTTTATGAGGTCTTATTTTGCAATTTTTTCAAATTTCTCAATCCACCCAATTTCTTTAATCTGTTCCGACTATAAAAATAAAATAAAATAAAGATTTAAAAAAATTCAAAACAATAACGAAGTTGAAGTTGGAAACGAAGAACATGGACAAGGGAATTATAAGTCGACATCTTAGAGATATTGATCATACATACACTGCTTATACTTCTTTGACAGTAAGTTTAAATAATTAGGACCTTATATACAACCAAAACATTAAAACTTATATATTTGTGTGTGGATTAATCTATAAATAACATCCCCAATCGTTTTGAACTTCTGCTTCGTTATTGTTTTGAATTTTTTTAACTTTTATTTTTAGCTTCGGTTTTATTTATTTATTTATGTGGTTGGAACATATTAAGAAAATTAGGTAGAGTGGAAAATTTAAAAAAATGCAAAATAAAATCTCTTTGAATTTTTGAAAATTATTGTAATTTAAAAAATAAATTTTATCATGGTATAGTAATTTTATTTAATTAACTAAGATTAGAGAAATAATTATTATTAATTATGATAACACATATCAATTTCTCTAATAATAATTGAACAAGTCATAAAAGATACTCAATTTCTTATTTATAAAAAGATTGGATAGAAATTATCAAAAATTATTATTTTTAATTAATATTTTATATTTTAAATATTAAATTTTAAATCATAATATAAAATAAAGTGTTTAAAAGTATAAAATAGTATTAATAAAAAGTGTTAACTTCTTAGTATTTTTTTATTATTATAGGGAAAAGATGATTTTAAACATGAAAACCTGAAAGGGGAAAGAAACGATATCATCATCAATTTGAATAAGTTTGTGTATATATTTGGGCCATCACAAGTTTCATTTCATCGTGATATGCTTCCTATACGCCCATTGTATACACATCTGTTGTTTTAATATTGTTCCCTAACTGTTTCATGCATGTTTAGTTTGTGATCGATTTTGTCCCTAGGATTAAAAGAAAGGTCGATATTTTTGTGATGACATTTTTACATAAAGATATTGTAAATGACGAATCATTAAATAATTTGATATATATTTGGCTGAATATATTTAATAATTAGATAATTTGATATATTTAACTGAATATATTTGATAAAATTATTTAATTAAGAGTTCATAATATCATTTTTATATGAACATATCATGTGGATATTTTCCTAAACGAAAAAAAGTACGAATTTCAACTCAATGTATCACATGTGTTAAAAAATTTGTCTCTCTCGTTTTCACTACAATTTAAAATTTTTTGAGTAGTATATGATAATAATATTTATTTGTCCCTATTAAATTATTGAATTTAATTTTATAATAAATTTTTACTCAACTTTTAGTACTTAATAATCAATTTAAGAATCTAAGGTCATATTAGATATTTAATAGAATGATCAAGTCTCAATTTAAATGAGATTGATATTCTTTTTTAGAAATCGACTCAAAAGAATATTATATATCTTCTTTTAAAATTAACTTTAGTTTTTCTGGTAACAACTGCATTAATTGAAAGAATTTTTTCAACTATAAATATCAGTAAGAGTTGACAATAAGTGAATTTTTAAATAATTATTTATTAAGATATAAAAAGAGAAATATTTCTTATGAAAAAGATTACTCAATTTTTTTAAAATATGAAACCTAAAAAATAAAATTTTAAATTCTATATTATTATTTAAAATATTATTTTAGTGTTTTAATTTATAAATTAAATATTTTAAAAATTAATCATATTTTACAATAATAAAATATAATTATAATAATAATTATATTATATGTGTATAAAAGATAACTATCTATATAAAATATATATTAAAATATAAAATATATATTTAAAATAAAATAAATAATATATATTTATATAAATATATAATAATTAATAAATAATTTAATAATTAATTTTTATATATACATAATATTTTTATTATAAAAATTATTATTATGTTAGATATATTTTGTTGTCAGCAAAAATTTTGTGGGTTCACTGATGGTGGGTCAAATTTTTATGTGGCTAAGGTGGCGAATGTGATGTAGCCAATGCAGACTTGACATGTGATAGGTTGGACTTTGAGCGAAGAAGGCTTTGACCAATATGAGCGAGGAACACCAACGACGGAAAAGGGGAGGCAAGGCCATGAGAGACGTCGCATGAGGTGGCTTCATCTTCCGCGACCACGCTCAATGCTGGCTATTAATAAGAGAAAAAGACCAACATATTCTGGGATTTCAAACGCCACACATTAGGAGAAGAGAGGGAACCGCAACAATTTCTGCCCCTTGTTTTTAAAAGAAAAAAAAAAAACTTATTATAGTTTTTTTTTTTGGTTAACTTTTTTTTCTTTTCTTTTAATTTGTTGAGATTTTGAATTATGAAAAGTAATAATAATTAATATCTTGTATAATTTTTAAAATTAAATTATAATTTTTTAAAAAATTATTTAAATATTTATAAAAAAATTTAAAAAAATAAATTTTTTCATAATAAAATTTTTTATCATATTTTTTTAAAATAAATATTTTTAAAATTAAAAAATCAAATAAAAAATAACTTATTTATAAATTATTTTTAATATAAAAATTTATTATTTTAATTATTTTTTTTAAAAAATTAATTAAACTGTTTACCAAAGTCACGATAGTCTACAGGACACATGAACAATTATTTTTGGGTATTAAAATTATCTAATTATCAATGCAGTTAAAATTAAAAAGTTACCGCACTTGACTCTATATAATTTTCTTCAACCTTTCAAATTATAGGTTTTCAATGATAAACATTTATGCCACATGTCATAAATTTATTCACAGGTCAATTCTTGATCATCATTAACCACCTCTCTACATAAAGTCAGAAGTCAGAACCTCATGTAAAGAAAAGAGGGCAATAGCCCTTCAAAATCTTAGTTTTTCTTTATAAATTATATAAAAATTTTAGGATAAACTACTAAAATTATATTTAAATAATTTTGTTACTGATAAAAATATATTTAAATTTTTTTATCAATAAAAATGTTCTCAAATAATTTAAAAATATGATAAAAATATACTAATATTAAATATATATTTTTTAAAAAAATATTTTATTAAAAATTAAATTTTGATGTAATATTTTACAAATAAAATAAAAAAAATATTTTTATTCTTAAAATTTAGTGATTTTTAGTTAATTATATATTTTTTGTAATTTTTTAAAAGTATTGTTGGTTATTAGCAAAAAAATCACAAAATATATACTTAGTGAGAAGATCACCAAATTTTAACGATAAAAATATTTCATTTCTTTAATCATGCTTGTTTATAAAAAATCGTATCAAAATTCAATTTTTAAAATATTTTTTTAGAATACATATTTAATGTTGGGCATTTTTATTATATTTTTAAACTATTTGAGGATATTTTTATCGATAACAAAATTTAAGTATATTTTTGTGATAAAATTATTCGAATGTATTTTTAGTGGTTTACCCAAAATTTTAATTTAACCTCCCTAAAATATTTAATTTAATCTCTTTTATATTACAAAATTAATTTTTGTCCCTCTTTAAATATTAGTCTAACTTTGCCCGGCTCTATATGCCAATCAGAAAACTGCTATATATATATATATATATATAAAAGTTAAAAACATAAGATTTTGTATCTTTTAAAACAAAACTAACATGTAGAAAAATCCATGATTTTTCTTTATACTATATCAGCTATTTCATGAGCAGTACGTAGTTGCATTGATAAGCTGAAATCTAGCTTTTGTTCTAAAAATTGAGGCGCAAAATTCATCCAGTTGTACTTATAATCCACGGATAGTGCTGTGCTAAAAGATAAATTAACAATTTTCTTTGGGACTGTGATGTTGAATTTGATAACAGCTCTATTGATGTATGTATTTGCTTTTTCACTTTGGAGCACTAGCTAGCAACTACTTTAATTTGAATTCTTAAACTCTGTGTAGTAGATATATTGTATATAATTTTGGATGTGGATAATATAATTATTAAATTAAACGGTTATTATTAAACCAAAAGTTATATAAACTGCCGGTAGTAATAATATTAAGACTATAATTTTTTTCTAATGATATAATTGAAATATTAATCATATTACATATTTATAGAAAAATCTACATTTTTCATGATTTTATTTTTGTAATAAATATCTAGATATTATAGTAAAAAAAAAATCTAAAAAATAATAATTCAAGTATTAGAAATATTTAGGATAATATCTAAAAATATCTTTAAAAATATCTAAAATAATATCTAGATCAAAACATAAAATTATCAAAAAATTGTAATGAATTAACTTGAGAAACCTATAAATAAATTATCATAGAATTTATTGTAATATACTAAAAAACACATCAAAATTCGAATGCTTTTGTATTATCTTTTTAGTGGCTAAAAAATTTAGATATGCCATGCCTGTGTGTTATGCATTGCTATGGAGGATGGGGGTGCTATACATGAATGTTGGATAGAAGAAATCGGACCATCCGAATTCTGTTTAAAAAAAATTAAATTACCAAATCGGATGGTCCGAGTTGTGAGAGAGAAAAAATTTAAAATTTATCATTAACAAATCGGACTGTCCGATTAGTGTTTTTTGTTTTTCAATACAAAGAAAACGGACCCTCCGAATTAGTATATAAAATATTTTTTCGAACACATGAGTTGGTATAAAAGAAAACGGATCCTCCGTGTTCCTGTACTCAACTCCCTCGGTCCGAGTTGTACTCCCCTAACACCACATGCAGGTAAAGCTTCTGTACTCTCCATAAAACTGCAAGACACCAACCTCTCCTCCATATTAAAAATAAAAAACCCTTTTTAGTTTATCAATAATATAATTATCAAGTTTTTTAATTATTTATCTAAATTATTCCTTCATCAAAATTGATTTTTTTACTCTTGCTACAAAATTCAAAATCATATACACAAAGTCAATTTTAATCTATTTCATAAAATTAACACGAAACTAATTAATTATAATTATAATGCCACCATCCTTTGAATGATATATATATACTAAAATAAGTCATTATATATTTATATATATAAATATATATATATTATTTAATTTATATTTTAATATATATTTTATATTATTAATTAATTTTAGTATATATATAACTGGAAATTATTGGTGATTGAGAAAATAATGAAATGAAGATGTGGAGGAGGTTGGCCATTGGATTTAGATTTTGTGGCGGAATATAGAGACAAGTAGGTAATAGCAGCATGAAGGGTGCGACAAGTGGTGTGCGGGGTCATACATGTCATGCCTGTAACCTATTTACCCTGCCACTTTGAAGCATCATACCAAACCTTGTCTCAAGCCACCTTCATCAATTGTACAATGTCACAACAATAGTTAATTAGTGAAACATTGGTCTCATGATGCTGCTACCTGCCAACATTTTTGGCTTTCAAATATCAACAATATCTTTAGGGGTGTATCACCAAAAAAAAAAAAAATCTTTAGAGGTGCCCCCATGTAATTTATTCGCGAGTATCCGATTTGGCTTAAATCTAGTTAGGTAGGGTTGCCAATTCGATCTCCAGCAATAGAGTAGGATACAAATAGGATGTCAAAGATTCTTTTAGCTACTAAAAAAAGATCATTAATTGATAATTTAATATATTATTTTTTATATAAAAGTCAATTTTATTTTAAATTATCATCAAGTTATATAATAATGTTTCATCATTTTAGTAATCTGCGGGTTAAAAACGGATAGAGTTTGAGTTGGGATATTCTCAACCCGTAGATAAAGTAAGAAAGATTTTATATAAAAAACTCAATTCGCGAATAAGATTAGGGATGGATCCAAATCCTATCCTACCCTACCCATTATATCTCCTCTAACTCCACCTCATTTTTCTCATACTGCAATATCTAGGGATGACAAAACTTTTTGAGACGCGAAAATCCTTGTATAAATTGTCCCGAATGGAGATCCAACTGTGGAGAATTTTTTCCGCGAGATGGAGACGGGAGGCAAAATTTTCTTGAGACAGGCGCGGAGACCCGAGCGGCGATCCGCACCCCGTCTCTGCTAATCCCCAAAATTCATAAATTTACTTAATTATATAATTTATTTCTCATATATATTTTTTAGTCATTTAACATGCCAGAGAGAGAGAGAGAGAGAGAGAGAGAGAGAGAGAGAGAGAGAGAGAGAGAGAGAGAGAGAGAGAGAGAGAGTGTCTCACTGCATTGTCACCCCTCACTGTTCTATCACCCTCACCGCGTCGTTCTCTATATTCGTGGCGTTCCTTTCCACAACTCTGTCGTCGTGTTCATTCTCTTCTCTGTCGCTGCGTCTCCCACCTCATCCACTGCTTTGTGCTCTGGCTCGCCGTGGTGTCTCCCACTGCGTCATTTTGAAAGAAGTCACTATCTTGTCGTTTAAATTTTTTGTATAAAATCTTGCTGTTTTTGTATAGGATGTGTAACACCCTACCATATAGAGTCTTATGCTTAAGTCATAAAGCTAAGGTGGCAAGGTATTACGACCTCTAAAAGTAAAATATATATAATAATAATGAAAATAGATAGTATGCTAGGAGCCTTGAAAAATAGGTAAAACAAAACCGTAAAATTCAAAAAGCGCAACCCTCAGAAAACGTGGTTACTTGCGTGCTAAGAAACCTAGAAGATAAGGATAAGAATAAGCAACAGAGTAAAAGAAAGCCAAGAATACATCATAACTAGCTCCTGACTCAGCCCGCGAAGCCAAGGCTATATATATATATATATATATATATATATATATATATATAAGTGTCCCAAATACACAAAATACAAAATAGGATTCTATCTCTCCCTCAACCTCTATGAAGAACAAAATAACAAGTTTCTTAGAGAGCAAGCTAAATTCATAGGTATTTATATATACAAACAGAAAATCCAAAATAACGCAGGGACTACTCCGCTACGAAGATCCAGACACCTAGCGAGGAGCCTCTTGACCTGCATCTGAAAACAACAATACAGTATGGGATGAGAACCGGAGATTCTCAGTATGGTAAAGGTGCCACGCATATAATTTATAAGGTCCTGGAAATGCCAGAGGCAATTCTAGAACGCCGACTCTTAAATTATAAAGCTTAAATTACTAAACAGAAATCATAAAAAGGGTGGTCTTCTAGGGAATTCTAAACCTAGCTTAAACTTCAACCTTAACTCTAAACCTGTCCACCTTTCCTCCGTACCTCCATCTCCGATGATTCGCATAGACAAAACAAACAGACAAGGCAAGAACAGGTAGAAAACAAGTAGTTCAAGTAACAATTACAACAATTAGCAGAATATAATCAATTGGGCATTTCCAATTAAGCATAGCAAACAAACAAACAAAATGCATATGATGAATGTCTATCCTACTGGCCGTGAGCTCATGTGTCGGTTACTTTGCCAGAACCCGACACATCTGATAGCTAACCCAGACATTGTCTCTAGGTTGCGCATCTCCTGGAGGATGATAAACGAAGGAGAGTGCCTTTCCACCTTCCCCTGAAGGTTTCACGAAGGAGAGTGCCTTTCCACCTTGCAACCAGAGAAGAATGTGGGGGAAACAATACGCAGGAGAGTGCCTTTCCACCTTTCCCACATCCACATCACAACAAGAGAGGGAACTTCCGTCCTCAACTTGCCATCCGAACACATTTTCAAATTAATACGCAAGCGGGATCACACCCAGACCTTGCCATCTTGACCATTTCGGCCACATACACATCTCGACCATTCTGGCCACATACAGTCATCCCAAATCTCATCATTTATCAATATCATTTCCTTACATTCATTCTTTATAGTCATAGCTTAGCCTGATCTCATACATATATCTCATATCACTATAATTTGTACCTAATTCTTCATTTAAGATTATTACTTCACTCTCAAGTTATCACCCTTTTCCTAGCTTCAACTAATTACTAAGCTTACTAATAAGATCTAGGGTTAACAGGGCAAAAACAGAGGTTTAGAGGTTCGAAACCATGTTTGGATCATAAAAACACAGGTGCTGAAAAACAGAGTGTGTGCGTGCGCACAACTTGTGAAAAATAGAACGTGTGCGTGCGCACGACACTACAAGAAAATAAGCTTTCTGTCACGCTTTAAAAGCGTACCGAAAAGTGCAAAAAAGCGTGCTGATAGCTTTTTACCACGCTTTTTGAGCTATCGGCACGCTTTTGAAAGGGTCACATCCGCCAGCGTGCCGGTTAGGGATGTCAATGGGGCAGGGCGGGGGCGGGGGATGCCTCCCTGCTCCCCATCCCCGCCCTTGGATTTGCTCCCCATCCCCGCCCCATTCCCCGCCGTGGGGGAATATTGCTCCCCATCCCCATTCCCCACGGGGCCCCATTCCCCACAGGGACCTCATTCTCCATCTACATAATAGTTCTAACTAATTATTAATTTCCATATGAATAGAGCTGCAAGTATCTATCTTATACAAAAACGGTAAGATTTTATACAAAAAATCTAAATGATACGATGGTGACTTCTCTCGAAATAACGTAATAGGGGGACGCAACGACGAGTCAAAGGAAAAAGCAGTGGACGAGGTAAGAGACGTGGCAACAGAGATGAGAATGGACACGATGGCAGAGTTATGAAAAAGAACGCCGCAAATAGAAATTACGACGCGGTAAGGGTGATGGCACGGTGAGGTGTGACGATTCAGTGAGAAGGGTGACGAGGGGGTGGCTGCAGAGAGGTTAGATGGAGTATGGACAGCCTTAGGAATCTTTGAATTGAAGAAGGGTTATGCAAATAAAAATTAGGAGTTTTGGGTTTCTATATATGTGTGTGTGAGAAATGACTAAAAAACATATATGAGAAATAAACTATTAAGGATAATTTAAGGAATTCATAAATTTCGGGGAATAGTGGGGACGGGGCGGGGATCCCCGCTCGGGTCCCCGCGCCAGCTTCGGGGGAATTTTGTCCCCCATCCCCATCCCCGCGGAGAAAATTCCCCACAATCGGATCCCCATTTGGGGCAGTCCCCGCAGGGATCCCCGCGTCTCGGGGAATTTTGCCATCCCTAGTGCCGGTTGCTCTATCGCCACGCTTTTGTGGATCTATCGGCACGCTTTTTTTGTTGGCACGCTTTCATTTCTTGCCACGCTTAAAAGCGTGGCCATAGGTCTTAACCTATAGGTACGCTTTTTAAGCGTAGCGAAAAGTGCACATATCGCCACGCTTTTAAAACGTCCCAGAACGTATGCTTTGGGTACTCTTTAAAAGCGTGCCAATAGGAGAAGATATGGCTACACTTTTTAAAGTGTGGCGATAGCCAATGATACGGCCACGCTTTAAAAGCATGGCAATAGCCTTATAAAATTAAAAAAAAATCTTTTTCTTATTTTTACCTTCACCGCTGCAAAATATAAATTTTCAATCCTTTTTTATTACCAAACCTACAAATATAGTATGCAATTTTTAGTACAAGATAAATCAAACAATAATTAGTGACATAATTTTTGCAATAATTGTTTTATACATTAAAAAACAAATACTTAAATACAAAATAAATCTCGAGTTCTAATTCCAAAACTAAAAACTAAAAAAAAAAACAGAAACAATACAACTTAAATTCTATTTCCGTTGCTGTTCCTCCTTCCTCTAGCCCTTTTAAACTTCTTTCCCTTAGATCATACATAATTGTTTCTGGAACATTTGTGAACTTTTTTACCTACAAAAGACAATTCCTTGAGCTAAACGTTAGTGGTACTACACTGAATTGCAAATTGTAATGTAATATTCTAGAGCAACAGTCACAAGAATGGTAAAACCAGGAATAGTTTAGTACGACCTATGGTGTGTTTGGAGAACACATTGGAAGAGAAGAAGTTTAGATTTCTTAAAAGCTTCAATTTTTTGTTTGACAAATTTTTTATTGATAAACGCAGAAGTGATTTTGCATTCAAAATCACGTTTACAAGAAGCAACAATTTTGAGCTTCTGCGTTTCACCAATGGACTTTTAGCTATCAACATTCAATCTTTATTTACATTTTACCAACTTTATCCTTGATGCATGTTATTGTATTATTTATGAAATTCTTATTATTTCTGTTTATATGAACTCTCTTTTTCTATTATTTATTATTTTTATTTTCTGTTAATTATTTGTTTGACATTATATATTTTTATAATTGTGATTTTTTTGTATTATTTTTTTATTATCTTTTTATAATATAATTTATTGATCCTATTAGGTAAAGTAAATTAAACAAAAAAAATAATCGTAAATAATAATAATAAAAAAAATTATAACATACTAAAAAAGAGTACTAAGAGTACTAAAAATATACTATATAAAAATATATCATCAAAAATTTTTTGATTTATTTCAATCACTACCAAAGTAAATATTTATTTTTTTATTATTCTTAGTGCTCTCTAAAATTTATATTTTGTTAGTTTTAATTAAAAATATATTTTACCAATTTTTATATGTTATTTTTATTTTAGTATATAAATATTAATTTTATTATAAAATTAATTAATAAGATCTATTTAAATATTTAAATTAAAATGATAAGATAATATATAAAAATTATTTAAGTTGATGTCTATTTTAGTAATTTTTTATCTAAAAGTAATTTTGAGTAGTGTAATCCAAACAACATTTATTTTACTATAATTCATTTTGATATAAAGATTGCCAAACATAAATCACTTTAACACAAACTTATTTTTCATCAAAATCAAGTTTGCAAAATCAATTTTATGCAAACTCGCGTTTGTCAACTGTAATCTAAACACACACCTACTTGTGTAGTATTAAGTAAAAAGTACGACCTACTTGCAGGATAAGAAGAGCATAAAAAAAGCCATAGGAATTACGTTGAAAAGGACACGCCAAGCAAATCCACTTATTCACATATTTGACAAAATCTTGCCAAAACAATGTCCAAACTCACTGGTAAGTATTTTCAAACTACATGGGATAACTTTCTTCTCTAACTCTATGCAATATATCATAGAAATAGCATGAGTTTTGTAAGCGCATATCGCGGTGAAGAGACAAGAAACACAGGATCATGATTCCTCCCATAGAATGGGAAATCAAGTTAACTTTCCTTCCACCAGAGGCTTTGTAAGCAGTTTTCAACTTAACTTTAAGGCCATCCATCAGCTTGTCAATTCTGCCAACAACAAAATAAGGCACATAGTTATGTTGAAGGGGATTAGTTTCCTTCCTTGATAGTTGAAAGGTGGAATACCCTTAGGAAACCACTAAACAAATAAATAAATCACTGATTAAACTTGATATTATGCTGAAGGGGCCGAGCAATTTACCTATTGCTTTGCTTGAAGTCATAACCATAACCAAGCAATGTGGTTCCTTTCTTGTAGCCACACCCAACAAACATGTCAATCATATCATGGAAATGATACACCTCAGTCAAATGTATACATTTCATAAACTACAACAATATTTCACATAACAGCAGAAAATCAAATCAAATCAGTTAATTAAAATTTCCAAAAATAACAAAAACTTTATATACGTGGATCGGGGATAATAAAAATTTTTTCTCTTTTCTCTGGATCGGAACCATGCATGACAACAACGCAGTAACCACTAACCAGATATAATAGGGTTTTGAACCCTAGAAAAATAATATTATTTGGGATTTTATCATTTATCAATGAAAATCCAATAGTTGTGGGCAATGCAAATGCCTAACGCGACCCAAATGTCTGACATGTTATTTATGAAGCCTAGGAAGGAAGTATTTTGCTCCTTCTCTTTAACCGCATCCATGCCTCATGGAATTCAAAACTTGAGCTCGTTCGTCATATTTAGAGCCTTTAGGATGAAGATATAAGTGAAGGTATCTTCTTGGAGCTTCTCAAATCTACATCACACACACATGAAAAGCATAAATCAAAATAGAATCTTTATATATTTACACTCCTAGACAAGAATTTGGTGAGGGGAATAAATCCCAGCTTCCGAAACTACAACCAGAACAATGCGGGCATTGAAGCTAAATCAAATAAAATCCCAAACCATAAAGAATAAATAAATGTAAAACAAAATAAGTGGAACAAATAAATAAAAAAACTAAGAAATAGCAGTAAGGTTAGAGCTTACCTCCCCGACTTTGAAAAATGGCCAACACCAAGTTCGCATTTAAAAAGCAATATGTTATCATCAGTCTTCATATCCCTCATCTTTGCCACGAACTTCGAAGGTTCAGAATACATAACCCATGGGTCTACAACATGTACAAGCACAAAATAAAGTCATATGGAACAACAGAGTATAGTTTTCCAGCCAAATCATAAGCAATAGCAAACTCACAAGAATTATTTAGCTTTACTTATAAGAACATGAACAGATCCCGTTCAAGAATTGGATATGCTTACCATTTAATCCAGCAGTGACAAGAATATGTGGATAATTCTGTGCCTTCACCTGCGTAAAATGGGTAGGATGAAAATCATGAGCAAAGAATTATAAATAATTTCTAGAAGTCTCTTCATGTAGGATACAAAAATAAAATATTGATAGCTAATGAAGGCTACTGTCCATCTGAGTCTAACACAGTCATAAGATTCTTACATCATCAACGGGGGAATATGACTTCATGTAGAAGTAAAATTCTTCCTTCCTAGGGTCACCCCATTCCTACAGTAAAACATAACAGAATAATCAGCTTTACCAAAATGAGAAATGAGAGTAGATTATATCATATGATATTCTGGTAATATACTTTCAGCAGAAAAGATATTGCGTGGACATGCTTAAATAATGAAAATCAAGAATTTGGATAGCATTTACAAAGTAAAGACCCATATAATAAAAATCAAGAATTTGGGACATTATCAATGTTATGCATAAGTCATATTCGGAACACTATTTCTGAGACAAACAAAATGAAGATCTTTTACATCCGAGTTGCCTGTCCCATCCCTTGCCACTTCGTTTTTCCGCTACTAAACCTATTCTTAATAGGCATTTAAAAGAGGCTAACAAGATCTATCTGATGAAGAAAGATGTCACATATAAAGATTATCAAATTCAGCTACTACAGTTTTGATGGTGAAGAAGGTAATAAACCTGAAATTCTCAGCGGTCCAAAATAGAGGAACAGAGAAACAGAGAATCAGAGGGAAGAAAGACTTACCAGTGTTTATGAGGGTTTGCGAGAGAGATAGACCGCTGCACTGAGGGAGTAAGAGGGCCAACGAGGGTTGCGTTGATGGTGCGACAGACAGAAGGTCAACAAGGGTTGCGTTGATGGGCGAGGGTTGAGAAACAGCAATAGGGTTCGACGGTCAGGTGCGAGGGTTAGACGAATGGCATGGGTGCGACAGTCATTGGCTTAGACAGATGAGGATGAAGGTGATGAACAGTCATGGGTGCGATGAAGATGAAGGCGATGAACGATGAACGGTCATGGAGATGTTGTTTGAGGATGATGACGGCGCGGGTAACTTAGCTTTTAGGTTTTTTTTTTTGTGACTGGGTCACTTTTGATTGAGGGTAAACTAATGTGATGTTGTTTGAGGGTAAACTAATGTGATGTTGTTTGAGGGTAAACTAACGAAAAAAAAGCTAAGTGTGGAAAAAAATTCGGTGGAAAACTAAATTTTGGGGGAAAAAATTCTATCGGTACGTTTTTTTGTAGGGTGCCAAAATAAACAGAATATGGGCACGCTTTAAAAAAGTGACCATTGAAACACAAATTAGCCACGCTTTTTAAGTGTGCCGGTTTTCCTCTATGGCCACGCTTGTTAAGCGTGACAAAAAAAGGGTGGCCAAACTTTTAATCAGTGGCCACCCTCGTAAAAGCGTGCCGATTTTCTTAAGCGTGGCAAAAAAAAGCGTGGCTAAATCACAAATCAGTGGCCACCCTCGCAAAAGTGTGGCCATAGACCACTTTTGGGCACGCTTAAAAAGTGTGGCAAGAAATAAGTATGCCAATAGACCTTTTTTCTTGTAGTGCGAGTGCGTGCGTGCGCAAACCAACCAGGAATTACTTGGTGTGCATGCGCCTCACCTATGCGAGCGCCACCAGCAGAAAGCATATCCTGGTGCGTGCGTGCGCACAAGGGCGTGCGTACGCACACTTTCTGAAAAACATCAGGTGTGCGTGCGCATAAAGGCGTGCGTACGAGTTTCTGCTACTGCTGGGTGAGTGCGCATAGCAGTATGCGTGGGCACACACCAGAAATCCTGATTCTACTGCATCTTTAAAAATTTCAGTTTTTAGCACTAGATTTCCGGCGTCCATAACTTTCTCTACAGAATTCGGTTTTCCGCAAACCTTATATCATTCTCAATCTTATAAAACCTTCTTTAATTTGAAATAAATCTCATTTTCATCCAAAATTTGAGGAGCAAGTTATGGACTACCAAAGTTCATCAAAAATCAATTCTTACCAAAATATGCCAAACCTCCATTTTTACCAAAATCTCATTTTCAACCAAACATTTCACAACCAAGGCATACCAATACTCAACCCTACACCTTCCATACATTTTACAACACACCACACCTAACCTTCTCAATCATTCAATAACTCCTTACATATTCACAATTCCAAATTCAACACAATAACAACTATACTCATGTTTACATATAGCTCCCTTGTCACACATATCAACATGTACATTTAACCCTTTTATCCAATAATTACCCACAATAAGTGCTTCACACCACTCTCATGAATGGCTCAACTCTTACATCAAGAATTTGCTAATTAATATCAAATATGCTAAGACAATCTCCATCAAACTCAATTAAATTCATCATCACTACCAACACCACACTTGCAATATAACCATCAATCACCACACATTCTCAATATCATTTAATAAATCCATCAAGGTTGCTAAACATCAACATACATGCACATTTCAACTTATCCTATAGTTCTCTAGCCTAAGTTTTCACAGGGCATTACATATTAAATACGCGAAACCTAAACCATACCTTGACCGATTTCCGCGTATTGTCCAAGGCGAAACACCAACCAACACAGCCCCTCAAGCCCCCAAAATCATCAAAGCTCAAGTACCCAACCTCCATAAAGTTCCAATGCTCATAATTCAAGCTCCAACATATACACTTATACACCTAATTTCACATATATAACCATACATACTCAAAATTCACATTTAACATACTAGAACCAAAATTGGCTAGGGTTGATGAACCTAACCTTGTATGTGCCTCAATCAAACCAAACCCACTAATTTCTCAAGTCAATTTGATCCTATAACATCAATTTAACTAAAATCTTAACACACCAAAATCTTAACATTTCAGAATTGAAGAAGAGAGAATAGAATCTGAGATTATGATTTTCTCACCTTGAAAGGTACCGGACTTTGTAGAGCTCGTTCCTGCGGACGCGTGGCTGCAAACGATGCGGCGATCGGAGCTCCGGATCAAAAGTTGTGGTGAATTGAAATTTGGAGCAAGGGTTTGAGCTCTCTTCCTTTGTTCTTTCCTCAGCAGCGTGTTTCTCATGCAATTGGGAAGGAATGAGCTGAGCTCATGGTGTTAGTGAAGTGTGGGTTGGGCTTGGGCCCATGTTTGGACCCGGTTCGACCGGTTCAGCCCGTCTAGTCCAATCTTGGGCTAAATTCTTTGAAATTAGTGTCAAAATTCTCGTTTTGAAGAGTTCTATCATATTTTAATATTAGATTTTCATTTTTAATTTTTCTTATTAAAATTTAATTTTTCTGTTAATTATTTGCTAATTTTGCGGGATTTATAGGATGGATACTTTCAACTCGATTCCTATAAAAATTAATAATTAGTCAGAATTATCAGAGAGATGGAGAAGAGAGTTCCCGCAGAAATGGAACCCTACAGAAAAATGAGGATGGGGAGTAATAATTCCCATGACAAAGAATGAAAATAGAGATAGAGAGCAAATTTAGGGACGGAGATGGAGAGTAAGAAGGCATCTCCCACTTTCGTCCTACCCGTTGACATTCCTAGCCACACCATAAAAAGAAAACAAACAAAACAAAAGAGAGAAAAAAACATCTTAGAGTTATATTTTATATTGAGATGTATATATAATAATCTTGTAAATTTTAACTAGAGTAATATTTGGGAATTATTTTTCTCAGCTAACAGTAATTAATTTTTTAATTATTTTATTTATTTTAAATTTTAAAGTTCGCTAACGTTTGCTTATAAAGTCGAGTTTATATTTCTTTTAATAATTAGGTGAATGACACTATTAATTTCATCAGAATTTTATTTTTCAAATTATAAAAGTGCTGTCAATTTTAATTTTAACGTGATATCTAGTCAACTTTTCAAAAATTAAAGAGGTAGGTACTTTCTATATGATATAGTCAATTGTTTTTGAAAAAAATTTATTTATATCATCCTAATTAATATTAATTATCTTTTTAAATTTAACTAATTAGACCAAATTACTAAATTATAATAAACTCATTTTGCAAATTATAATAGTTTTTAAAGAGATTTTTTTTCAAATTTTCGATCTACCTAATTTTTTTAGTATATGATCCAACCAAAATAAAATAAAATAAAATAAAATAAAAAGCTAAAAATAAAATTTAAAACAAAACTATAACAATGCAATTTTTAGCATGTTATGACCAATGTCAATCGTTGAGTGTTACTAATTTGTCAACTTACAAATTCTAGACTCTTTATTTATTATATACGAATATGAATATGAACTTGTTGCACGATTATAAATGTGAACGCTATCCAATGTGTTTTTTTTGTTTAAGTTCATAATGTACATCAAACGAAATAAAAATAGTAGTTAATCATTTAATAGCAGTAAATAAGAGGGTAAAAGCAAATATATCTCACATAGTGTCGCTAGGACTTCATATATACATCAAGAGAGTAAAAGTAACTCCAGTCATATAAACATAAGACGTATTAATCCAAGTTTAGACTCCTTTAATATATTACATTACATGTATGTAGTACATACTTTTATAGACATATGACACCCTAAATTTTTACCTATTCAAAAAGTTTCTAGTCTAGAACCTAGGTTAGTAAAGTCTTTTTCCTGAAAAAAAATTAACAGAGAGAGAAAAAACACTCTAAACTCCGTAACTCCATATATCATTGAGTGTCTTCAAAACATAAAGCGTACTTCAGGTCTGGGTTTTGTAGCGAAAAGGGAAGCACCATCTCTTCAACAAGCAGCACCATCAGCTTCGTCTGTAGGAGCAATGAAGGAAAAGGGGAGAGAATCTATGGTTTCGAACAAGGTACTAACGAAGGAAAACAACTCGTATATTAGTCTTAGGGAAAGTTTCTAGTGTTGGGACAGTCGTACGCACAATCATTTTGACCTTAGGCTTTATAGATTTACCCTTCTTTCATTCTTTACCATCTTAGCCCCCTTTTATAACATTTATTACTTTTTCTTGCGATTTTTTACAGTCTTTATTTAAGTTTAGCTCTATGGTTATTCTCATAATAGTTAGTCAGTAATAGTAGACAATCACAGATAAGTCACAATGCACAATAACAGATAATCAAGCGCAACATAGAATCACACATAATATGCTACAAACAATCATGATGCATGTCTATTATACACAGGCCATAAGCTCACATGTCAGTTTACTACCTACAATCTGATACTATTTGAGAGCAAGTCCCAGTTATAACTTCTCATTGTCAGTCCGTGTATATGTGTCAAGTGGTTAAGAATATCACTAGTCCATGACTACCAGCAATAATCGTCGCAAAACTTGACACTAAAATATACGCACAATGAAAAATAGTGTTTATTTAGTAGTCCACGGGCATCCCCACATTCAAACAAACAAACAAACATTTTGTGGGTGGGATAAAACTACAAATTTCCACATTCAAACAGCCTGTGCACTGAGCATGCAGGACGAAACCTTCGACCTTGCTAGGCGAACCTTTAATCATTCATTAGAATTGAGACATTTATTTATCTTTTTGCTATAAAACTTTTAAGAACATTCATTAGTAAGTATTTCTATTTTTCAGTCCGTCACATTCTGTCTCATTTATTCTCAGTCTTTCTCATTATATTTTTAGTCTATCTTTATCTATTCTTAGTCTGTCCCAATCTGTCTCATTCAACATGTTCTATTCTATCTTGTGCTGTTTCAGTCTATTTTATTTTATTTTAGTCTGTCTTATTTTATTTCTTTTGTTTAAAAACTTCCTTGTCACTTATTTTTTTAGGGTATTTTTCTTTACGTCCTCCTCTTTCTTACATTACTATTCCGTTTCCAACCTTTCGGTGAATGACTTTCATATCCCTTAGTTAAAAATTATGATTCTCCCCTCAATCTTTTATCAAAACAACATCTATTTCTTTTAATCTCTTAATTACTATTCTAACTTTAATCATTTTTGTAAAATTACACTTTTATTCTCTCTTATTTTTATAAAAAAATAACCTTTATGCCCTTAAAATTTTTAATTACCACATTATCTTCATCTGTTTTTTTTAAAATGACATTTAATTCTGCATGAGTCTAAAGTTATCATTTCACCCTCATCTTTTTCTATAATGACATTTTACTTTTATGGTATTAAATTTACCGTTTTATCCTTAGATTTTTTTGTTAAATAATTATTTTACCTTTTATTGTCCAAATTATCATTTTATCCATGAACTTTATAAAATTACTATTTTAATTTGTCCCTAAACTTTTATAAAATTATCATTTTATCCCTAAATTTTTTTCAAATAATCATTTTGTCCTTTAACTTTTATAAAATTATTATTATGTCCCTAATAATCCCAAATTACCATTTTACTCCTAATATTTTATTAAATAATCATTTTGTCCTTTATAACTCCAAATTATTATTTTATTCTCAATTTTTTACAAAATAACTATTTTATCCCCGTACGTTATTCTAATTATACTTTTGGCCGGATCTTTTATAAAATTATATTTTTTTCCTTCGTTAGCATTCTTAAAACTTTTAGACCTTTTCTTTTGATGTGTTTTATTCTTTTCTTTAATTTTTACTTTATTAATATATTCTTAAGAATTTCTCTTGTAACTTTTAAGATTAATCTTTCTTACATTCTCTCTTTCCATATTTAAGGTTAAATAATTCTCATTAACATAAGTATAAACATAATGCCTCATAAACATATACATTCAGCTATTTACTGTTTAAGCATGCACATTCACTTTAAGCATTCAAACATCATTAAGTATACATTCAAAATTCAAATTTATCAAGATTCATTCATATGCATCATTTAGACTTTTAGGCATTTATGAGGCCACTTTAAACTAACATAATCTTTATCTTAATTCCAAGCCTTTTAAACATATATTAAGAGTTCTCTAACACCGATTCTTTTCTATATTTCAGTCAAGAACAATTTTTAGAGCTTGAAAGCTATTATGGACGAATCGATTAAGAAAAAAGGAGAGGTTTTCTCACCCTTAAAATTTAAAACCTATAGCTATAAACTCCTTGAGACACCTAAAACATGATATTTTATACAAGAGAATCGAGAAAATGAAACATCTTCCATGAGTGCACCATGGCCGAACCTTAAAGAAGAGAAAAGGAGGAGATTTTATTGACAAAGTTTGAAGAAATTTATATGAGGATGAAGAGGAGAATGAGAGAAAGTCTTTAATTGGTTTAGAATTTTGAGTTGAGTCTTGGAGCTTCCATGAGTAGTCGATCTTGAAGCTTTTCTTTTATGGAGGTTTTTCTCTTTTTTATCTCTTGAATCTTTTGAAATTTTGAGAAGAAATGAAGAGGCATGAAAGAGAGATATACGAATTTATGATGGATAAATAATGTTAGACTTGGTCAAAAATAAAATTTGAAAATAATTACTAAATATAGTATTTATCTGATAATATATTTTTACTTTATCAGATCAAATAATTTATTTATTAGTATAAATGACACTAGTATTATAATATTTTAATTATCTCTTGCTCTAAAATATCTTTAGAGTATTTAGTACGTTTACACTAATAAGAAAATACCAGTAATAATTCTTACCTGTAGAATTTTAGACCCAGGTATGATTAAATAAAATATTATTAGTATATTATAATAATATTGACTAAATAATAGTAAAATATTATTGTTATTGTTCTTGCCTGTAGAATAGATCGGCTCCTTGTGATGGATATCTGCCGAGCTATCTCCTTAAGAGGCCGAGCTATTTACTCGCTGACTCCGAGCTTTTCCTTTGGACTTGTGAATACGTGGACGGTGAGAAAAAGAGAGGGGGGAGTGTACCTGCAAAGGCACTCCAATGCTTAAGTCAGTACAATGTGTAATTCGGATATGTCTGAAAAGATACTCTTACCTTGCTTTTATATGGTCGGTGCTTTTATCGGTTACGATTTTCCTTCAACGTCGGTTTTGGAGAGGATTGGAAACGTATATTGTTATAATGCCGTATTAATCAGCGGTTTTGATCCATAACGTCAGTTTGCCGAGTTATAATTCATAAAGGCCATGTTTGTAACGCAAATTGCCGAGTTATTGTCGTGTGATGCCGAGTTATATATGTGTAACGGCCATATCACAGCCCCCAAGCTTAGCCTGATAAAAACTTTTTAATGAAGCAGGTTGAGCTTTTTTAGTTATAACTCGGATAGATTGATTAGTTATGGAGTTGGAGCCTCCAATTCAACGTTCTTCATTAAAAAGAGGTTTAGTGGGGAAAGTGGAAAGTCGTGTCAGTGTATTAGTGAGGAGAGAGAAGGATGTTGTGTTTAGTAAATGCTTTTTACGTTTCCAAAGCAAATTGCACCGTTTGATTTGATTGAGTCTGGAGGGTTGAGTTTCATTTTGTGTAACCCTGACCCTTGGTCTTGCTTCTTTGGAAACAGTATGAATAAAAGAGGTATGCATGTTCTTTTTCCTTACTGATTTGTCATTTGTTTCTTCATCTCTTTGGTTTTCATTTTCTGGGTTTTTCTATGGGTTTTGAGAAGGATAAAAAGAAAGAGATTGATTGGTCCTATGATTGGGTTAGTGAAGATGTTAAGTCTTGTGCATCTTTGTTTTGTGATGAAGCGGCTGTGAAAGAGATTGATGCTAGTAAGGTTGTAAGGGTTAGGTCTGGGGTGCAGGTGGAGTTGTTGCCGTGTAGTGTGGAGGATAGGGTTTATCACAGGGGTCAGGGGTTTGAATATTTCTACATGTATAGCTGCGTTTTAGAGGAACTAAGGGTTAGATTACTTTTTACTATTTTTGAGTGCCAAATTCTGAGGCAACTGTATTGTGCTGCTTCTCAGCTGCATCTTAATGGAAATTCTTGAGGAGAAGCCTTCTGTAGATTTATTCTTTTCCTTGTTTCAAGCTAAAGGGGTTTGGAAGGGGGGTGGGTTAATCTGAATAGTACGCCTAGGTTTGGTATATTCAAGTTGTATAAATTTTCCTTTAAAGAATTCAAAGAGATGTATCAGAAAGTGAGAAGTGTGGAGAAATAATTTCTTTTTTATGTGGATGAGTTTCTAGCTGAGAGGTTTCCGTTGTGGTGGTGCTCAGAACTTCAAAATATTCTCGGACCCGAGGTGATAACTCCGAGAAATTTATGTATTATTGATTTCCTCGTGGAGCAGATTAATCGGAAAAATTTGATATCTATGTTTGAAATTTTAAAGTGGGAGGAAAATAGAGATTCTGTTATAGAGTATTTGGGTGAGTTTTATTGTGTTGTTTATTTTATTCTTGCTTGAAATGCAGCTGATTTTGTTTTGTTTTGAATTTTCAGGGGGTAAGTATCCGAGTGTTTTGGCTGCTTCATTAAGGTCCAAATTCAAAAATAAGAACCTGGAAAAAGAAGTATCCTCGTCCAATAAGGAGAAGGTTACTGTTGCTGCTGAGGTCAGTAAGCCTATATCTGGTCGGAGGAAAGTCCTTGTGAGGAAGAGAAAGGGTGATTTTGTTGATTTTTCCGAGGAATCTAGTCAAAAGGGGGACGACGTTTCGTTGGAGGAAATTCGTGCATTTCTGCTTAACCAGAAGAAACTTCATGAAGTTTCTGAGCATAGTGATGGGTTATCGGTTTGGGGTGGTGACTTTCCATACATGGCTGTGGCTGATGATGTTTGTCAATCGTCGGCCGATGTTTCACTGGCAAATGAGGTTGGGAAAATAGCCGTCGGGCAGTATATGCAGGTAAGTGTTTTGTATATTTAGCTTAGAATTGTATGCGACCTTTGTTTTGAATTGGGTTTTGTTGATCTTATAGGTAGTTGGATTTCGAATGGCAAGCTTAGGTCGTAGTCAAGAAGTGAAATATAAAAGGTTGGCGAGTCAGAGGGAAGAGGTTGAGTCTTTGAAGGAGCAATTAGTTCAAAGTAAAGGTACATTTGCTGAATTGTAAACTAAATTGAGTGAGGTAGAGAAACGACTGAAAGAAACAAAAGATAGCTATGCTAAGGATGTGGAGGACTTAAAGAAGAAGGAAGCTGATTTGGCGAGTGCTGAAAGTCGAGTAATTGAAGTTACTGCTCAGTTGAAGGACATAGAACAGAAGAAACAAAATGAGATATTGGATTCGTTTGTTGAAGGATTCATGATGGATAGATAATTATGGAATAAACATCTGTGAAATATTTGTTTGATTGATGAACCTTCATTTACAAAAGCGCAGGTAGGCTAGCCTCATTAAAACCTCTCCAAGCAAAATCTTTTGTTTGGAAAAAATCTTGGTAGTAGAAAAAAGAGTACTAGCCTGGCCCTGACTTTTAACTATAGAATTTCTTTAGAGAAGAAATGTTACAGGTATTAGGTAAACTAGCACCATCTATAGATTCTAGTTTATAAGCTCCTTTGCCGAGGACTTTGGCAATTTGGTAGGGCCCGTCCCAATTTGCAGCGAGCTTCCCGTGGTTTGGTGGCTTCCCAGCAGTTTCTGTATTTCGAAAAACTAAATCTCCTTGTTCAAATGATCTACTTCTGACGAGCTTATTATGTCGCCGAGCTATCGCTTGCTGTGCCGCACGGAGTCGGATATTTGTCATGTCTTTGACATCTTCGATGATATCTAATTCGGATCGCCGAGCTTCTTCATGGTCTGGAATTTGTGTTCGGATTGATCCTTGTGAAATTTCTAAAGGGATCATTGCTTCAGATCCATAAACGAGTCTGAATGGGGTTTCCTTTGTGGATGATTGAGGTGTCGTGTTATACCCTCAGAGGACTTCTGGTATGAGCTCGGCCCAAAGGCCTTTGGCGTCATCTAACTTCTTCTTTAGAGCATGTAATATCACCCTATTTGCTGCTTCTGCAAGTCCGTTAGTTTGTGGATGTTCAACAGATGAGAAGTGATAATTTATTTTAAGGTTCTGCAAAAAAGATGTGAATTTCTGATCGACAAACTGGCGACCATTGTCAGTAATGATATGTCTAGGAAGAGCAAAATGACAAATAATGTTCTTCCAAATAAAAGATGTCATTTGTTGTGAAGTAATCTTAGCTAAAGGTTAGGCTTCCACCCACTTTGAGAAATAGTCGATTGCAACGACAAGGAATTTTACCTGGCCTGGTGCTGTTGGGAAGGGTCCGAGAATGTCGAGGCCCCAGTGGTTGAAGGGCCAACTGATGTCCGAGTGATGTAACTGCTCTGCCGGGATGTGTATCAGTGGTGCATGCTTTTGGCAGTTATTGCATGTCTTGACTTTATTTTTGGTATCTTCTTTTATGGATGGCCAGAAAAGTCCTGTGTAACACCCTAACTATCAAAATATCACGCTTCCAGCTGCGCCACTCTGATAGCTCGAGTATTACCACGACTTTTATAATATTTAAGACTAAAATATGAGCCTGTTTAAAACTTAAAACCGCATAACACTTCGATAACTCTTTTTCGTGAAAACCTAAACATACATGCACATACAATTCAGATATAACCTTAAGATATATATATATATATATATATATATATATATATGTATATATACATAACACTAGTTTACAATTATATATATCATAATTTCCTATCCCTCTTACAAGCTTCATAAAGATAAAGGTGAGGAAAAAAATAATAGCTACGGTGATACAAAAAGACCGAATAAACAGAAAATAAACATAACTCTCCTGAAGCTTCGTCTTCCATATCCTGAAAAGGAATAACCTGTAGGGGAGTGAGAACGTCGTCCTCGCTTGTTCTCACTATAGGATTACAGAATTTGCTATAACAAGATACGTAAAGATAAGATCATTCTTAGAGTTCAGTGATCATTGCTCGTCTTATGAGTCTTTCCAAAAACCATAGGTTCACATTCGAAATCCAGAAAATTCCTTTTTGAAGACTTGCTAAATTTCTCAAATATTCTAAAACAAAACCTTTTTCCAAAAAAAAAAAATGTCTGAAAAGTTTTTCCTAGACCGCAATCATGAAAGCAGTTACCTACGTGGTATAAATGATCATCCCGTTCCAAGCATAGGTTCATTAAGTCTATGCTGAACCGATCAGATACTTTATACAGAACTAGGACTCAATATACCAATCACGGCCTCAAGCCCATCCAATCCAACACGGCCCCCGGCCCAAACAACTAGATCAACAACCAACTCTTCACAAACCAATCAATTCAAACACAATCACAATTAATGTGGTTCAAGCACAATCAAGAGCAATTACAACAAGTATAACAGTTAGCAGTTAACATAAGTATTCACATAGGCAAACCAAATACAATATGCACACCCAAACAATATCACATAGATGCAAATGATGAATGCCTGTCCTACTGGCTGTGATATCACATTGTCGGTTCAATTGCCAACCCGACACATTCCCATGGGAATGTTGCCTTTCGATCACGTATAAATGGGAACCCTTTGGGATAACGTGCCCGCCACACGGTCTAGAATGTCGGTGCCTGCACACTCCTGTGATCCGAAAGGATGTGAGCGGGATACTTTGCCTCCGACCTCACATCTACACGTAAGCAGGATTAACCACCGTCCTTACGCGGGCGCCACAACCTCGACAAGCGGGATTAACCACCGTCCTTGCCAGGCGCAAACGACTTATCAACAATCTCGTCAATTATCAAATCTCTCAGCATAAGCGGGACGAACCCGGCCCTTACGCCTACCAAACAATAACTCATCAATCTTGATGATATCTACAATCAATCAGGCTCAAAATCTTAATTCAAAATCATTCTTGGCCCATTTACTTTTAAGTAACAAACGTAGTCAATTCACAGCTAGCCAAGAATCACTTTTCAAAATGGAACCACTTTCCACATCTTTCCAATACTTCCAAAGATCTCAAAACCATGCCAAGTTCTAAATCTCTTTGAAAGACTCAAAATCATTCTTTTCTAAATCAAGATTTGGTCGTAAGATTCCTCAGCGGAGTCTCAAGACTTCAGGGGAGAATAACCTAACTCATTTCTTAAATTCCTTGAAAACCTCTGAAACTTTAACTTCTTGAGTTGAATAAATAGAATAGGGTTTAAACCCAAAACCAAATCGTGTTTCCAATTATTCCACACCAATTTCAAAACCAACCAAACTTAAGCCAAAACCAAATCATTTTTAAACCGAAAACCAATTTCAGTTTCATTCTTAAATCTGTTTCCAAGGGCTCGGGAAGTATTTCAATTTTAATAAATCAAGGTTCCAGAAAATACTTCAAGCTCTTCCTAAATGTCGTAAAGTGAAATAGATTAATTGAAAACCACGTTTATTTTAAACCCATTAAAACCCCCTCCAAAATCTGTTTACGTAAATCAATTTCCAAAACATAAAAATTTCATATTTAAATTGATTTTTAAGGCATAATTCCTTTCTTAATAATTACATCCAAGATATAGAGATTTTCCTACTAAGGAAAATTCAAACATAATTTACTTCTCAAATATTTAAGTCAAAGTATAATTCATTCTTTTTCAAAATAACAATTCCAATCAAAATCTCAGGTTTTCTAGAAATTTCGGCAGCATCTCCCCTAAAACTTGGACTTTGCCACCCTTTTCGGGTCCCAGCAAAACCAATCATCAATCCTTTCTGACAGGTTCAAGACTAAATCAGTTTCCAATAAAACAAAACTCAACTTTCAAATTATCAAAAATCATTCAAATCAACCAATCCAGAAATCTCCAATTTATCAAAATCAGACATTATTACAATCAAACAAGCACCCATATTCATTCAAGATAAAACCAGACAATTCATAAGACTCACATAACCACCAGAAATACATTTTCTACAGCATATCTATTTATAACAACTTCCACTTTAAAATGAATCAGTTTGTATAAAAAGCCCCTACCTCGATACGTTGAAATCACAACCCAAACTCGCTAACTGACTCCTTTCGTATTGACCCGAATCGACTGCAGTCAAAACCTCAGCTCCAACCCGCTTTCTCAGCGACCACAACCACTCTAATCGCCACATATAATAGCCGAGATTAACTCTCATAACAACGAATGCTACAACACCTCAACGTATAATGGAGCAGTAATTAGAGGGCTTTCAGATCGAGACGCTTACCGAACGAAGAAGGAACGGCTGAACCGAAACAGCGGCGGTCTCCGAACCGGCTTGGCGGCAGCCCCAGCAGCCACCTCAAGCAGTAGCAGCTACTGGATTCCAACAACAACAACGATAGTGGCGTTCCCGGCGGCAGCAATGGCGGCATGGAGCTCCGGTGACGCAGCAGTAGCGCGAGCATGACGACGGCAAGGCCAGTAGCTCTGCGGCGGTTCTCCCTCTTGCGTCCTCTGTTTATGACTCCAACGGCGGATCTGATGGCGGACCTGAAGGCAAGGCGAGCTCCCTCTCTTCTTCGCGAACGGTGACTGACAGCAGGGATGGTGGATGGCGGCGGTGCGAGCAGCGGGACGCGGCGACGACCTCCTTCCCGCGGTGGCTCCCTCACGAGTTCTCTCTCTCTCTCTCTCTGCCCGATCTCCCTCTCTCGTCGGTGTTGGGTGGCAACGACGGAACAGGTTCCACGGCAAGGACGGCGGCAACGCCAAGGATGTCGCGAAGACGATGACGGACGCGCGCCATTGGCGACTTCTTCTCCTCTCCTTCCTCGGCTTTTTCTCTCTCTTCCCTCCTGGTGGTGACATGACGGCGTGGGGACGGCGGAAGCTGAGCGTGGCGCAATGGTGGTGCGAGCTGGACGCGGCTGGGGTGGTGCGACTCTCTCCACCGGCTCCCTCCCTCTTCTCGGATCCCCCTCTCTTCTCTCCTCCTCCCTGCTTCCGTCTCCCCTTTCTTCTTTTCTTTTCTTCTTTCTTTCTGTTAACCGTGGGTGATGGGGCTAGGGTTTAGTTGGGGAGTGTGTGTGAGAGAGTGTTGTGTTGTGGTAGAATTAGGGTTTCAATTTGGGGGTTTTGGGTTTAATTAGAGTAAGGTAATTTTAATAAAATTTGAACATAGAGTATTAATTTGAAAAACCAATTTAATCTCTAAAATTACTTTAAAATATTATTTGTTGTATAAAAATACTAATTGATTCTCATTCAATTTCTCTAATTGAAAATGCATAGTAATATAATTAATTTTCTTTGTCCTTAAAACTTATAGTATTGAATTATGAAAATATAAAGTATTTAAATTAAGTCGTATATAAAACTCTTATTATTTAACAACTAATAAATTTATAATTTAAATATAGATAATAAATCCATAATTATAGAGTTTGGATAAAAATCCTTAATTTATTTCAAATCCAATTAATCAAAACAGCCTTAATTATTTTCAATAAAATAATTTCTAAAATTAAAACTATAAATAAATATATAATTTGAAATTAGTTTCAAAATAAGACTTTTCAAAAGTCTTGGGTCTTACATTCCACCCACCTTATAAAAATTTTCGTCCTCGAAAATTAAAAAAATGCATAAGATAATACATAGCCTTAGTGGTCTACTTTTTAAATACTTTTTTTTTTTTAGAAAAGTAAGAGATCTTAACACATATATATATAAGTTCAAATACCTGACATCCATAAGTTTGAAATATAAGGGTGAAATATAGTGCAAGGCAGAAGATAAAGATAGGCTCAATACAAAAAGGTTACATGGTTTCGAAACTTTACAAAAGTTTGAAGAAACAATATAGGGTGCAAGTCAAGATAAGCAAAGTGGTGGTTAGCATGGCAAAAAGGCTACAAAGCAGGTTGGTATCTAACAACAGATATAACATTCACTCACAGATCTCGTACCCCTTTCCAAATATCAACTTCCTAACTCCATCAATTACTTCACAACTCCATAACTGGTCACAAGCCTAACATTCGCAAATTCTTCCGCGAGAAACAAAACTCCCACAACTTCTCATAACGTCATACACTTGCCGCTTCGCTTTCCATAACCACAAACCACATTCTAGAGAACTAAAGCATCACATTACTATATCTAAAGATCGCACGTGATATCAAAATAATTCTCGAGTTTACTTAGAAAGGTAAAAGACTTAGAAATAGAAGGACAAACAACAAGGATAATCTCCGCAAGAGTTCTGAAAGAATTGTTGAATCTACAAGTAAACAAGGATGTACAATCGATGAAGAGTATTGGAAAGAAATTCAGTTTAACAACCTCAAAGATGACTCCTGAATCAGAGACAACTGATAGGAACACAAAAGGATAAGCAAAACAGTAATTTGGAACTAAATCAAGCTGAGTTAACAAGTATAAAATCATAGAAGAAGGTCAACTAAAGCTAGTGATGACACTCTCAAGATTTAAAATTTTTGATCAAATTCACATAATACATTTTAATATAAAGAATGAAAAACTGAAAGAAGATCACCTCCTGTGCTAAAAGAAAAGTATGTAACTCACAGTTCACAAAAGGGTAACATAAACATATATCAAAACTGCAATATGGTTAAAAGAAAACTAAATTGCGTTTTGTCCAAATAGTTTCCAAGTAAAAGATAGAATAGGTGAGGGTTGAAAATTGAAAGTCAATTGGGTTAAGGCCAAAACAATTTTGAAAATCCTGAAAGACATTTAGGTACTCACCCAAATAAAGGTATATACTGAAATTATGGCAAGGTTGTAAGAAAATCAAATGTTTGTTCAAGAATTCTCAAAGTTTATATTCAAACAAGCGTGTATAAAATTTTTAGCAAATATGGAACAAGTTAAACTCCATTTAGAAAAGGAAACTCCGAGGTAAAAATTTGCTTATCAGTCGGTGTCAAAACTTTATTTAAAACAGTGCATGCCAACTTCAAAACAACTTTGTCAATTTAAAGAATAGCTATGGATGCAATTTAAGCGGGAAGAATCTATTTAAATTTCTCAAGAAAATCCAAAACTTGTTTCAAAAGTTCACATCAAAACTCTAAGAATACACTTGAAATTGCCATCACATAAGAATATTCAAGAGTATTAAGATGTACTTAAAAGGGAAATAGATGATGCCAGGGCATCTTGGCCAGTTTTACTGACCTTTTCTTTACTGTTTTTAGGTTAGTTTCATGCATTTCTTTAGGAAATAAGCTAGTTTTGGGTAGATATTCACTTATGCCTTGATTCAAGCATACATTGTGCATTTTACATAATTTCATGAGAATTTTGCATAAGTTTAGTGACAAATATTATGTTTCATTACTCATGACTTGGACTAGAGCTTTGATGCACTTTATTGCTTGATTTCAGGACCAAAAGGAAGCAAGAAAAGGGGAGGTAACTTGCAAGGATAATGAGGAAAGTGATTTCCAATAACACTCTCAAAAAGCCATCAATGCCCACATTAGAGAGTCACATTAACTAAGTTAACGTGAACTCTAACGTGGAGAAGAGAAGTTGAGCCAACGTTAGTGACACTTAACATTGTCACTAACGTTGGCAATTACTCATAAGTGGCCACGTTAGAAGCCACGTTAACTAGGTTAACGTGGCCTCTAACGTTAAAGAGGGGAAGAGAAGCCAACGTTAGTGACACTCAACATTGTCACTAACGTTGGCCTATGGTGCAAAGTACCACGTTAACTTCCACGTTAACTTGGTTAACGTGGGAACTAACGTAAGGGATGAAGAGTTGTCGACAACGTTAGTGACACTCAACATTGTCACTAACGTTGAAGCAACCACACAACCCCCAAGAGTCACGTTAACTTCCACGTTAACTTGGTTAACGTGGAAGCTAACGATGAGGAATGAAGGATGAGCCAACGTTAGTGACACTCAACATTGTCACTAACGTTGGGATGGCTAAAGATGGCCACGTTAGAAGCCACGTTAACCTAGTTAACGTGGACTCTAACATGAGACCTAGGGGCACATTGGAACGTTAGTGACAATGTTGAATGTCACTAACGTTCTTGAAGGATGGCAAGGGCCACTTTAGAAGCCACGTTAACCTAGTTAACGTGGGTTTTAACGTGAAGCAAGAAGGGGCACACTGGAACGTTAGTGACAATGTTGAGTGTCACTAACGTTCTCGAAGGTTAACAAGGCAACGTTAAAAGCCACGTTAACCTAGTTAACGTGGGTTTTAACGTGAGGCAAAGGGGTGCATTGGAACGTTAGTGACAATGTTAAGTGTCACTAACATTCTCGAACTTATATTCTCACTAAATATTAACACCCCTAACGTCCTGAACCAAAGTCTCCGCCCACTTCGCACTTTCTCTCTGCAAGTAAAGTCAAGCCCAAATAAAGAAAGGAACTGCTTCAAACTCAAGATTTAAAGGCCCAAGACTTGAAGAATCACACTAGAAGCTGAGAAGAGTAGTATATATAGGAGTAGCTTTGAATTGAGAAAGGAGTTCTGGAGGCTGGAAAAAGAGAACTACTCTCTGTATTTTACTTTCTTTGCACATCCTAGTTTGATGATGTATTCTCCATCTTTGTTTTCATTTTCAAGAGCTATGAACAACTAAACCCCTTTCATTGTGTTAGGGAGCTCTGTTGTAATTTGATGGATCAATACTAATTTTCATTATTCTTCTTCTATCTTTCCTCTTGATTTTACTTGAAAGCTTTCGATCTTCATCCAATTGAGTAGTTATCTTGGAAGAGAAGCTATTCAAACTTGGATATCTTTTGAACCTTGAAAGAGGAATGAAGAGATCAAGCTAGAAATGCTTTCTCATGCTGGACCAAATTGGGTTTGGATGGGTATGTGACTATAACCCTCTCAATACTTGATTTGGGAAATGCATGTGGTATAATCAGTGACCATACTTCATCTCTTCTCATGAGCAATTGACCAAGGAATTGGCTATTGATCAAGATTTGAGAGATTGAATTGTAAGAAATTGTAATTCAATCACTTAAGATTGCCAAAGAGATCAATGAGTGCATTGATTGAGGAAGAGATGAAAATGAACTTGATCCGGAGAATTGCAACATCTCCTAAGCCCAATGAACTCCCCATCTCTGATCTTACCCATTCTCTTTAATTTCTGCCATTTACTTTTATGAGCAAATTCCCCATTCCCATTTACAATTCTGCAATTTATTTTCAGTCATTTACTTCCAGTCCTTTAATTCTAGCATTTACTTTTCTGTTATTTACATTTCCGCCATTTTATTTTTTGCAACTCTTAACCCAAATTCTGGATTTGCTCAACTAGAACATTCTTCTAATTAAAGTTGCTTGATCAATCAATCCCTGTGGGATTCGACCTCACTCTATTGTGAGTTTTTACTTGACGACAAATTCGGTACACTTGCCGAAGGGAGATTTGTTGAGAGACAAGTTTTTCCCGCATCAAGTTTATGGCGCCGTTGCCGGGGATTGATTGTGCATCAACAATGATTAAATTGGAAGATCACTAGATTGAGCATTTTTATTTTGTGAATTTCATTTTTCTGTTTGAGTGATTTACTTTTTGTTTTAGTTAAACTTCTTCCCTTCCCCCTCTACTCTTTTGTTTTTCTTTGTTATTTTCAATTCTGTTTGCTAACCCACTAACTGTTTGATATATTGCATCATCCACAACTAACAGTAATTCTGACACAAATACTGCCTGCACCTATTTTCTTTACTTGTACTTGTTGGTTGTATGACAGGGAGAAGAAGTGGGGCTTTAACTTCCTTTGATTCTGAACCTGACAGAACCTTTCTTAGACTAAGGAGGGAGGCAAAAGAAAAACGTGTAGTTAGTGCTGAAGAAGAGGAGGAACACTTTGAGGAATACTTTGAACCAAACATGGAAGAAAACATGGAAAATCATCATGAAGAAGAGACTCACAACCATGGCAGAGGAGGTGGAGCAAATCATGCTGGGGAGGATAGAAGAGTTTTGGGCTCTTACATCAATCCAAACCCAGGCAATTGTGGAAGTAGCATCCAAAAGCCAACAATCCATGCCAACAACTTTGAACTTAAACCACAGCTCATCACCCTTGTTCAGAACAACTGTTCGTTTGGAGGAGGAGTTCAAGAAGACCTCAATCAACATTTGACCATCTTCCTGAGAATATGTGACACAGTGAAATCTAATGGTGTTCATCCTGACGCCTATAGACTGCTCTTATTTCCTTTTTCACTCAGGGACAAGGCAACCAAGTGGCTGGAATCTTTCCCAAGGGAGAGTTTGACAACTTGGGAGGATGTGGTGAACAAATTCTTAGCAAGATTTTACCCTCCTCAACGAATGGGTGCAGCTGCACATTTTCTATGAAGGGCTATCTTATGAGTCAAAGAAGGCCGTAGACCATTCATCTGGAGGATCCTTGAACAAGAAGAAGACCATTGAGGAGGCCATAGATGTTATTGAAACAGTAGTAGAAAATGACTACTTCTATGCTTCCGAAAGAGGGAACACAAGAGGAGTGATGGAGCTAAACAATGTAGATGCTCTGTTGGCCCAAAACAAGCTCATTACCCAGCAGCTGGCTGACCTCACCAAGAAGATGGAGAGGAACCAAGTAGCAGCAATCTCATCTTCATCAACAATCCAAGAAGGAGTGAATGAAGAAGCAGAGGGGAGTCAGGAGCAAGCCAACTACATTGGGAATTCACCAAGGAAAAACTATGATCCATACTCCAAGACTTACAACCCTGGATGGAGAAACCACCCAAACTTTGGGTAGGGAAGTGAGCAAGATCAAAACCAAGACCAGAGACGTTACAACTCCAACAACAATGCAGCTCATCAGCAAGTCACACAGAGGATGTCTCAACACCCCCACAACAACACTTCTTCATATGATTATCAAAATCAAAATAGCACATCTGCTCCGAATCACCCATCAATTGATGACAAGCTCTCTAAGATCGAAACCTTCATTGAAGGAATATGCAGAGACATTCAAGACAGTAAAGCATTCAGAGAAGAAGTGCAGTCAAACATGCAGAATCAAAATGCTGCCATCACAAAACTGGAGACACAAATCAGCTATCTGTTTAAGCAGCTTCCTAACCACAATTTTTGCTATGATGCCCATTCAAGCAAAAGGGAGGAGTGTCAAGCTATCACACTTAGGAGTGGGAAGGAACTGAAGGAACATCCCCAAAAACCACAAGAAGAAGGCTCAAATGAAAAGGGAGAAAAGCAAGATGGAGTGCAACCCCCCACGCCAAGTCTGCAGAAAGAAAAAAAGATACCCCAACTGAACATCTCAAGAGCTCCATACCCCCAGCTATTGAAGAAAAAGGAAGATGACAACCAGTTCTTGAAATTTTTGGAAATATTCAAGAAGCTACAAATCAACATACCATTTGCTGAAGCCATAGAACAAATGCCACTTTATGCCAAGTTTTTGAAGGAGCTAATGACTAAGAAGAGAAGCTGGAAGAACAATGAGACTGTGATACTAACTGAAGAGTGCAGTGCTATCATTCAGCATAAACTACCTCAGAAACTGAAGGATCCTGGGAGTTTTCAGATCCCTTGCATTATAGGAGAAATCACAGTAGAAAAGGCTCTTTGTGACTTAGGGGCTAGCATCAATTTGATGTCAGTAGCTATGATGAGAAAGATGAAAATTGAGGAGGCTAAACCAACAAAAATGGCTCTACAACTGGCAGACCGATCGTTCAAATTCCCTCACGGGATAGTAGAGGATTTACTAGTAAAAGTAGGAGATTTCATATTCCCAGCAGATTTTGTGGTGCTGGACATGCAGGAAGACGCCAAGACCTCCATCATCTTGGGAAGGCCATTCTTGGCCACTGCTGGAGCTGTCATTGATGTTCAGAAGGGTGACCTCACCCTGAGATTACACAATGAAAAGATGACATTCAATGTGTTCAAGGCCATGAGTTATCCACCGGAACAATTGGGGGAATGCATGAGGTTAGATGCACTTGAGGATGAAGTGCAGGAGAATTTTGAAGAAGATGAACCTGAAGAGAACGAGAGATTGGTGGAGGAAGAATCTGAATCAAGTGAAGAGGTAGCTACAACAGAAATACATATACCAGATGCACCATAGAAAGGGAACGAAAAATCAGAAGCACCCAAACCTGAACTCAAAGCATTGCCACCCACTCTCAAATATGCATATCTAGGAGAAAATGAAAACTACCCAGTGATCATAAATTCATCCCTCAGTCAAGATCAAGAGGACGAGCTACTCAAGGTGCTGCGGGAGCATAAGGATGCCATTGGATGGACCCTTGCTGACTTGAAGGGAATCATTTCAGCCATATGCATGCATAAAATACTGTTGGAAGATGATGCCAAGCCATCCATTCAATCCCAAAGAAGGATGAACCCAATCATGAAGGAATTGGTACAGAAAGAGGTTATGAAGCTTTGGCAAGGAGGGGTCATATACCCAATTTCGGACAGCCCTTGGGTTAGCCCCATACATGTTGTACCAAAGAAGGGAGGGATCACTGTGGTTACCAATGAGAAGAACGAGCTCATACCTACAAGGACCGTCACAGGATGGCGGATGTGCATAGACTACAGGAAATTCAATGAGGCTACACGAAAGGACCATTTTCCCCTTCCATTCATGGATCAGATGTTGGAAAGACTTGCAGGGCACGCATATTATTGTTTTCTCGACGGTTATTCGGGATATAACCAAATAGTGGTTGATCCAAGAGACCAAGAGAAAACCTCATTTACCTGTCCGTATGGAGTGTTTGCCTATAGGCGCATGCCATTTGGATTATGTAATGCCCCTGCAACTTTCCAACGCTGCATGCTTTCTATCTTTTCAGATATGATAGAAAAATTCATTGAAGTTTTTATGGATGATTTTTCGGTATTCGGAGATTCTTTTCCTAGTTGCCTACATCACCTTGCCTTGGTATTGAAAAGGTGCCAAGAGACCAATTTGGTCTTGAACTGGGAAAAATTCCACTTCATGGTGACAGGAGGAATAGTCCTTGGTCACAAGGTCTCTCACCAAGGCATTGAGGTTGATAGAGCTAAAGTAGAACTTATTGAAAAACTACCCCCACCCAGTGATGTCAAGGGAATTAGAAGTTTTTTTAGGGCATGCTGGTTTTTACAGAAGGTTCATTAAAGATTTTTCAAAGATAGCCAAGCCCTTAAGCAATCTCCTTGTATCTGATACACCATTCATCTTTGATGAAACATGCATGCTAGCATTTGCACATTTGAAAATGAGGTTATCCTCTGCTCCTATCATTTCCCCACCTGATTGGAACCTACCATTTGAATTGATGTGCGATGCATCTGATTTTGCAGTTGGGGCAGTGTTAGGACAAAGGAAAGATAACATAGTTCGTGTGATATACTATGCTAGCAAAGTCCTTAATGAAACTCAAAGAAATTATACCACTACTGAAAAGGAGTTGCTAGCAATAGTTTTTGCATTTGATAAATTTAGATCATACCTCATTGGTGCTAAAGTGATTGTTTTTACAGATCACACAGCACTTAAATATTTGTTTGCCAAGCAAGAATCAAAGCCAAGACTAATAAGGTGGATCTTACTGTTGCAGGAATTCGATATTTAAATCAGAGACAAGAAAGGAGTGGAGAACAAGGTGGCAGATCACCTATCCAGAATCCCTCATGATCAAGGTGGAGAAAATGATACAAATGTGAACGAGCTCTTCCCTGATGAGCAGTTGATGACAGTTCACAAAGCACCATGGTTCGCAGATATTGCAAATTTCAAGGCAACTGGGGCATTACCCCCAGGGATCAATAAACATCAAAAGAGGAAGCTCATGAATGATGCAAAATACTTTGTCTGGGACGAGCCATATCTCTTCAAGAAATGTTCAGATGGAATTCTTAGAAGATGTGTTTCGGAAGAGGAAGGGAGAGAAGTCCTGTGGAACTACCACGGTTCATGCTATGGCGGGCACTTTGGAGGAGACAGAACTGTAGCAAAGGTGTTACAAAGCGGATTCTTTTGGCCCACCCATTTCAAGGATGCCAAGGAACTAGTAAAAAGCTGCAATGAATGCCAAAGATCTGGAACCCTGCCCAAAAGAAACGCCATGCCACAAAATTTCATCTTGGAACTGGAACTGTTTGATGTGTGGGGAATTGATTTCATGGGACCATTCCCAACCTCATATGCAAACAAGTACATCCTGGTAGCAGTGGATTATATTTCCAAGTGGGTAGAGGCTATTGCAACCCCAACTAATGATAACAAGGTAGTCATGAACTTCCTCAGGAAGAATATCTTTAGCCGGTTTGGAGTCCCAAGAGCCCTTATCAGTGATGGAGGGAGCCACTTTTGTAACAAACCACTAGAAGCTCTCCTCTTACGATATGGGGTAAAACACAAAGTAGCCACACCTTACCATCCTCAAATAAGTGGGCAAACTGAGATATCCAACAGAGAGCTGAAGAGGATCCTGGAAAAGACTGTGGGCGCATCTAGAAAGGATTGGTCGAAGAAGTTGGATGATGCTCTGTGGGCATACAGAACAGCATTCAAAACTCCACTTGGAATGTCTCCATATCAACTAGTCTATGGGAAGGCTTGTCATTTACCACTGGAGCTAGAACACAAAGCTCTTTGGGCTATCAAGATACTAAATTTTGACAGCATTGCTGCTGGTGCAAAAAGGATCTTGCAGCTGCAAGAGATGGAGGAATTCAGGTCACAAGCCTATGAAAACACTAAGATGTATAAAGAGAAGGCAAAGAGAAAACATGACATGCATCTGGCACCCAGGAGTTTCGAAAAAGGGCAGCAAGTACTCCTTTACAATTCTAAATTAAGGCTGTTCCCAGGAAAACTCAAGTCAAGGTGGTCCGGACCTTTCTTGGTTACAAAAGTATCACCATATGGCCACATCGAAATCATGGATGAAGGTTCAGAGAGGACTTTTACAGTGAATGGACAAAGACTCAAGCATTATCTGGGCAACATGGGGGAAAACACCCCAGAGTAAAGTACCATCTCAAGTAATTAAGGACTCGTCGAGCTAGCGACGATAAAAGAGCGCTCTGTTGGGAGGCAACCCAACCTCAGGTAGTTTCACTTTCATCTTTATTTCAATAAAAATCACAAGTTGTTTCCCCTGTATTGTAAGGAGCTAAGTTTGGTGTTCCACTAAAGGTCATTGGTTAGAATTACACTCCACTCCAAAAGAACATTGCTAGCTCCATCCAATCAAGAGAAACCACTTAGATGTAGTTAGACTATAGGTGATCATTGCTTTGTTGATAACAAGATATGAGGGTCTCTGCATATATGCAATGTTTTGTACTGGGTAAAGAACTAAGTTTGGTGTTCACACACTAAATTGAGTTCAAGAGGCACAAGCATACATGTAAGCTAACTATGTCTCAAGTGCTTTGGGAACAAGCAACTTCCAGTAACCTTGCAGAAATCTTATAAGGAAATGGTGCACCTTCACCCAAAGAAGCGAGGCAGCAAAAACTAGGATGATGACAAAGAGAGAGGGGGACCAGAGATCATCACCCGAAGGTTGTATTGTTACCTAATTCCATTGTACTCATAATTGTTGAAAGTTGGAAGTCCGAATGCACTTTTGATTTGTAGTTACTCGTAGTTGAACCCTTTTTAAATTCTGTCTTTTAAGTTCTGAAGAGGTCTCTGTGTGCTGGTCTTTATATTACTGCACCATTACTTAACTTACTTGTATGCTTGTCCCTTTAAATCAAATAAAAAGAGAATGATTATGTTTTTAAAAGACCAGAGTGGAGTTCATGTTGTGGAAGTGCATTCATGAATCTTTGGGGTAGTCATAAGTTAGCTAAGTTGGTTCAACCACAAGGCTGGGATGACAATTATCTGGCCTGAATACTTTGCTTTGGATACATTCATGAGACTAAGTTAATAATAAGATCCTAATAAGAGAAAAGGGAAAGAACAATGGAAGTGAAAAACAAAAGAAAAAGAGTAAGCAATAGGGCTAGGCATCAATGGTTTTAATCTTGAGGCAAGTGTCAGTGGTGCTCCTGTGTGAGGGATCTACTTTGATGAATAAGCTCTTAGGGGTGCCTTATCACTTGGTAACTTGGGTTAACTAACTCGGGATTATCAGCTGAAAGTCCACTATCAAAAGTAACCTTCACTACAGAACATTTAGTAACCCAAAGAGGTGCTGGACACCAAGGTCTCAAGAAGAGAAAATAAATAAACTAAATGCCTGTAGTGTGTATGTATGGGGGATAGGCTTGAGGGAGTAAGTCCTTAGGGGTGTCTCAACACCTAGCACCTTGAACCAACTGGTTCGGGAGTGTTGGCTGAAAGCTTATCTTAAAGAGTTGCCCCCTTACAGAGCACTTAGCCTAAATAACACAAACAATCCTTGAAATAACAATAAAAGGATCAATGAATAAAGGTCTCATGCGATATAAACAAAGTGGGTATTTTAGGACATGATAAAGGTCTGAAAGCCAGTAATGGAATGAACCTAAGTTGCTATGCATGAAACCACCATAAAATCAGTAACATAACTTCCACAAGAATGACTCATTCCTCTGGATATTCCATTCATCATTCTCTTGTTCCAGTACTTGCTTAGGGACAAGCAAGCTTTAAGTTTGGTGTTGTGATGCCAGGGCATCTTGGCCAGTTTTACTGACCTTTTCTTTACTGTTTTTAGGTTAGTTTCATGCATTTCTTTAGAAAATAAGCTAGTTTTGGGTAGATATTCACTTATGCCTTGATTCAAGCATACATTGTGCATTTTACATAATTTTATGAGGATTTTGCATAAGTTTAGTGACAAATATTATATTGCATTACTCATGACTTGGACTAGAGCTTTGATGCACTTTATTGCTTGATATCAGGACCAAAAGGAAGCAAGAAAAGGGGAGGTAACTTGCAAGGATAATGAGGAAAGTGATTGCCAATAACACTCTCAAAAAGCCATCAATGCCCACGTTAGAGAGTCAAGTTAACTAAGTTAACGTGAACTCTAACGTGGAGAAGAGAAGTTGAGCCAACGTTAGTGACACTTAACATTGTCACTAACGTTGGCAATTACTCATAAGTGGCCACGTTAGAAGCCACGTTAACCTAGTTAACGTGGCCTCTAACGTTAAAGGGGGGAAGAGAAGCCAACGTTAGTGACACTCAACATTGTCACTAACGTTGGCCTATGGTGCAAAGTACCACGTTAACTCCCACGTTAACTTGGTTAACGTGGGAACTAACGTAAGGGATGAAGAGTTGTCGACAACAATAGTGACACTCAACATTGTCACTAACGTTGAAGCAACCACACAACCCCCAAGAGTCACGTTAACTTCCACGTTAACTTGGTTAACGTGGAAGCTAACGATGAGGAATGAAGGATGAGCCAACGTTAGTGACACTCAACATTGTCACTAACGTTGGGATGGCTAAAGATGGCCACGTTAGAAGCCACGTTAACCTAGTTAACGTGGACTCTAACGTGAGACCTAGGGGCACATTGGAACGTTAGTGACAATGTTGAATGTCACTAACGTTCTCGAAGGATGGCAAGGGCCACTTTAGAAGCCACGTTAACCTAGTTAACGTGGGCTTTAACGTGAAGCAAGAAGGGGCACACTGGAACGTTAGTGACAATGTTGAGTGTCACTAACGTTCTCGAAGGTTAACAAGGCAACGTTAAAAGCCACGTTAACCTAGTTAACATGGGTTTTAACGTGAGGCAAAGGGGTGCATTGGAACGTTAGTGACAATGTTAAGTGTCACTAACGTTCTCGAACTTATATTCTCACTAAATATTAACACCCCTAACGTCCTGAACCAAAGTCTCTGCCCACTTCGCACTTTCTCTCTGCAAGTAAAGCCAAGCCCAAATAAAGAAAGGAACTGCTTCAAACTCAAGATCCAAAGGCCCAAGACTTGAAGAATCACACTAGAAGCTGAGAAGAGTAGTATATATAGGAGTAGCTTTGAATTGAGAAAGGAGTTCTGGAGGCTGGAAAAAGAGAACTACTCTCTGTATTTTACTTTCTTTGCAAATCCTAGTTTGATGATGTATTCTCCATCTTTGTTTTCATTTTCAAGAGCTATGAACAACTAAACCCGTTTCATTGGGTTAGGGAACTCTGTTGTAATTTGATGGATCAATACTAATTTTCATTATTCTTCTTCTATGTTTCCTCTTGATTTTACTTGAAAGCTTTCGATCTTCATCCAATTGAGTAGTTATCTTGGAAGAGAAGCTATTCAAACTTGGATCTCTTTTGAACCTTGAAAGAGGAATGAAGAGATCAAGCTAGAAATGCTTTCTCATGCTGGACCAAATTGGGTTTGGATGGGTATGTGACTATAACCGTCTCAATACTTGATTTGGGAAATGCATGTGGTATAATCAGTGACCATACTTCATCTCTTCTCATGAGCAATTGACCAAGGAATTGGCTATTGATCAAGATTTGAGAGATTGAATTGCAAGAAATTGTAATTCAATCACTTAAGATTGCCAAGGAGATCAATGAGTGCATTGATTGAGGAAGAGATGAAAATGAACTTGATCCGGAGAATTGCAACATCTCCTAAGCCCAATGAACTCCCCATCTCTGATCTTACCCATTCTCTTTAATTTCTGCCATTTACTTTTATGAGCAAATCCCCCATTCCCATTTACAATTCTGCAATTTATTTTCAGTCATTTACTTCCAGTCCTTTAATTCTAGCATTTACTTTTCTGTTATTTACATTCCCGCAATTTTATTTTCTGCAACTCTCAACCCAAATTCTGGATTCACTCAACTAGAACATTCTTCTAATTAAAGTTGCTTGATCAATCAATCCCTGTGGGATTCGACCTCACTCTATTGTGAGTTTTTACTTGACAACAAATTCGGTACACTTGCCGAAGGGAGATTTGTTGAGAGACAAGTTTTCCCCGCATCAATAGACCAAAAAAGAAAGGATCTCAAGTCAAAGGAGTTCAAACAAGATCCACGAAGCATGGGACATGGTGCACGAAATTGTGTTGTCCAGGCTCAAACAATCCCTGGCAACGTGAGCAACTTGGTACGCGCAATCGTGATTACACTTTGATTATGTAAAATTTATGGCTCTTTCTTTCCCTGGCAATGGCGCCAAGAACATGGTGCCAATACCATGGTTCACAACTTCGATACAACTAACCAGCAAGTGCACTGGGTTGTCCAAGTAATACCTTACGTGAGTAAGGGTCGAATCCCACGGAGATTGTTGGTATGAAGCAAGCTATGGTCACCTTGCGAATCTCAGTTAGGCAGATATAAATTGATAATGGTGTTTTCGAATTTAATATAATAAAAGGGATAGAAATACTTATGTAAATCATTGGTGAGAATTTCTGATAAGCGTATGGAGATGCATTTGTTCCTCTGAATCTCTGCTTTCCTGCTATCTTCATCCAATCAGTCTTACTCCTTTCCATGGCTGGCTTTATGCAAGGGCATCACCGTTGTCAGTGGCTACATCCCCTCCTCTCAGTGAAAAATATGCTCACATGCTCTGTCACAGCATGGCTAATCATCTGTCGGTTCCCGATCATGCTGGAATAGGATTCACCCTCCTTTTGCGTCTGTCACTAACGCCCAGCACTCGCGAGTTTGAAGCTCGTCACAGTCATTCAATCATTGAATCCTACTCGGAATACCACAGACAAGGTTTAGACTTTCCGGATTCTCTTGAATGCCGCCATTATTCTAGCTTACGCCACGAAGATTCTGGTTAGGAGATCTAAGAGATATTCATTCTAGCTTATTTCATGTAGAACGGAAGTGTTTGTCAGGCACGTGTTCATAGGGGAGAATGGTGATGAGCGTCACACATAATCATCACCTTCATCACGTTCTTGGGTGCGAATGGATATCTTAGAAGCAAAATAAGATGAATTGAATAGAAAACAGTAATACTTTGCATTAATCTTTGAGGAACAGCAGAGCTCCACACCTTAATCTATGGAGTGTAGAAACTCTACCGTTAAAAATACATAAGTGAAAGGTCCAGGCATGGCCGAGATGGCCAGCCCCCAAAACGTGATCAAAGGATCATAAGATAATCCAAAAATGTCAAAAAGACTAGTAAAAGGTCCTATTTATAATAAACTAGCTACTAGGGTTTACATGAGTAAGTAATTGATGCATAAATCCACTTCCGGGGCCTACATGGTGTGTGCTTGGGCTGGGCTTTAGTGTTGCACGTGTAGAGGTCCTTCTTGGAGTTGAACGCCAGCTTTTGTGCCAGTTTGGGCGTTCAACTCTAGTTTTGGCTCCTTTCCTGGCGCTGGACGCCAGATTTGGGCAGAAAGCTGGCGTTGAACGCCAGTTTACGTCGTCTATTCTTGGCCAAAGTATGGACTATTATATATTGCTGGAAAGCCCTGGATGTCTACTTTCCAACGCAATTGGAAGAGAGCCATTTCGAGTTCTGTAACTCCAGAAAATCCACTTTGAGTGCAGGGAGGTCAGAATCCAACAGCATCAGTAGTCCTTCTTCAACCTCTGAATCTGATTTTTGCTCAAGTCCCTCAATTTCAGCCAGAAAATACCTAAAATCATAGAAAAACACACAAACTCATAGTAAAGTCCAGAAATATGAATTTAACATAAAAACTAATGAAAACATCCCTAAAAGTAACTAGATCCTACTAAAAACATACTAAAAACAATGCCAAAAAGCGTATAAATTATCCGCTCATCACAACACCAAACTTAAATTGTTGCTTGTCCCCAAGCAACTGAAAATCAAATAGAATAAAAAGAAGAGAATATACTATAAATTCCAAACTATCAATGAAACATAGCTCCAATCAGATGAGCGGGACTTGTAGCTTTTTGCCTCTTGAATAGTTTTGGCATCTTGCTTTATCCATTGAAGTTCAGAATGATTGGCATCTATAGGAACTCAGAGTTCAGATAGTGTTATTGATTCTCCTAGTTCAGTATGATGATTCTTGAACACAGCTGTTTTATGAGTCTTGGCCGTGGCCCTAAGCACTTTGTTTTCCAGTATTACCACCGGATACATAAATGCCACAGACACATAATTGGGTGAACCTTTTTAGATTGTGACTCAGCTTTGCTAAAGTCCCCAATTAGAGGTGTCCAGGGTTCTTAAGCACACTCTTCTTTTGCTTTGGACCTTGACTTTAACCGCTCAGTCTCAAGTTTTCACTTGACACCTACACGCCACAAGCACATGGTTAGGGACAGCTTGGTTTAGCCACTTAGGCCAGGATTTTATTCCTGTAAGCCCTCCTATCCACTGATGCTCAAAGCCTTGGGATCCTTTTTATTTCCCTTGCCTTTTGGTTTTAAGGGTTATTGGCTTTTTGCTCTTGCCTCTTGGTTTTAAGATCTTTGGCTTTTTCTGCTTGCTTTTTCTTTTTCTTTTTCTTTTTTTTTTCTTTCTATTTTTTTTCACCTAAATTTTTTTTTCTGCAAGCTTTGTTCTTTGCTGCTTTTTCTTGCTTCAAGAATCATTTTTATGATTTTTCAGATTATCAAATAACATGTCTCCTTGTCATCATTCTTTCAAGAGCTAACATATTTAACATTCTTAAACAACAACTTCAAAACACATATGCACTGTTCAAGCATACATTCAGAAAACAAGAAGCATTGTCACCACATCAATATAATTAAACTAAGTTCAAGGATAAATTCGAAACTCATGTACTTCTTGTTCTTTTGAATTAAAACATTTTTCATTTAAGAGAGGTGATGGATTCATAGGACATTCATAACTTTAAGACATAGTTACTGACTACTAATGATCATGTAATGAAGACACAAACATGGATAAGCATTTATCATAGAGAAAACGAAAAACAGAAGAAATAAGAACAAGGAATGAATCCACCTTAGTGATGGTGGCGTTTCCTTCTTGAGGAACCAATGATGTCCTTGAGCTCTTCTATGTCTCTTCCTTGTCTTTGTTGCTCCTCCCTCATTGCTTTTTGATCTTCTCTTATTTCATGGAGCATGATGGAGTGCTCTTGATGTTCCACCCTTAGTTGCTTCCAATAATTGTGTGGAAGAAAATGTCTCCCCTGAGGTATCTCAGGGATCTCTTGATTTGCAGTCAAATGTTCTACCACTGAGCTATAGACCCTTGATGGAAGCTTTTGTCTTCCCTTTCCTCTTTCTAGAGGTTTCTCTGGCCTTAGGTGCCATCAATGGTTATGGAAAAAAACAAAAAAGCTATGCTTTTACCACACCAAACTTAGAATGTTGCTCGCCCTCGAGCAAAAGAAGAAGGAATAGAAGAAGAAAAAGAAGATATGGGGGAGATGGAGGGAGGTGTGTATTCGGCCATATGGGTGGGATTGGATGGGGAAGAGATGTTGAATTTTGAAGGTAAGTGGGTGTATGGATGTGAGTGGTAAAGGGTTAATAGGGAAGAGTGTTTATTGGGAGTAGAGGATGATTGAGAAGAGAGAAGAGAGTGAGTGGAGGTATGTGGGGATCCTGTGGGGTCCACAGATCCTGAGGTGTCAAGGCATTTACATCTCTGCACCAATTTAGGCATGCAAAATGCCCTTGCACACAACTCTGGGCGTTCAGCGCCAGGTTGGTGCCCATTTTGGGCGTTCAACGCCCATTTGCTACCATTTCTGGCATTGAACGCCAGAACCATGCCTGTTCTGGCGTTCAGCACCCAGAAGCTGCCCATTTTGGGCGTTCAGCGCCAGAACCATGCTCTGTTCTGGCGTTGAACGCCAGGCAGATGCTTCCTCCAGGGTGTGATTTTTCTTCTGCTGTTTTTGATTCCGTTTTCAATTTTTATATTTATTTTGTGACTCCACATGATCATGAACCTATAAAGACATATAACTAAGAAAAATATAGTTAGATAAAAATTGGGTTGCCTCCCAATAAGTGCTTCTTTAATGTCAGTAGCTTGACAGTGGGCTCTCATGGAGCCTCACAGATGTGCAGAGCTTTGTTGAGACTCTCCAACACCAAACTTAGAGTTTGGATATGGGAGTTCAACACCAAACTTAGAGTTTGGTTGTGGCCTCCCAACACCAAACTTAGAGTTTGACTGTGGAGGCTTTGTTTGACTCTGCTTTGAGAGAAGCTTTTTATACTTCCTCTCCATGGATGCAGAGAGAGATCCTTGAGTTGTAAACACAAGGTTGTCCTCATTTAATTGAAGGATCAATTCTCCTCTGTCCACATCAATCACAGCTCTTGCTGTGGCCAGGAAAGGTCTTCCTAGGATGATGGATTCATCCTCTTCCTTTCCAGTATCCAAGACTATGAAATCAGTAGGGATGTAAAGGCCTTCAACCTTTACTAACACGTCCTCTACTTGTCCATAAGCCTGTTTTCTTGAATTGTCTGCCATCTCTAATAAGATTTTAGCAGCTTGCACCCCATAGATTCCCAGTTTCTCTATTACAGAGAGGGGCATGAGGTTTATTCCTGAACCAAGGTCACACAGAGCCTTAAAGATCATGGTGCCTATGGTGCAAGGTATTATGAACTTTTCAGGATCCTGTCTCTTCTGCGGCAATGTCAGTTGATCCAGATCACTTAGTTCATTGATGAACAAGGGAGGTTCAACTTCCCAAGTATCAATGCCAAATAATTTGGCATTCAGCTTCATGATTGCACCAAGAAACTTGACAGTTTTCTCTTCAGTAACATCCTCATTCTCTTCAGAAGAGGAATACTCATCAGAGCTCATGAAGGGCATAAGGAGGTTCAATAGAATCTCTATGGTCTCTAGATGAGCCTCAGAGTCCTTTGGTTCCTCAGAGGGAAGCTCCTTATTGATCACTGGACGTCCTAGGAGGTCTTCCTCCTTGGGATTCACGTCCTCTCCTCTCCTCACAGGTTCGGCCATGGTGCTTATGTCAATGGCCTTGCACTCTCCTTTTGGATTCTCTTCTGTATTGCTTGGGAGAGTACTAGGAGGGATTTCAGTAATCCTTTTACTCAGCTGGCCCACTTGTGCTTCCAAATTTCTAATGGAAGACCTTGTTTCATTCTTGAAACTCACAGTGGCCTTGGACAGATCAGAGACTAAGTTTGTTAAATTAGAAGTATTTTGTTCAGAGTTCTCTGTCTGTTACTGAGTGGATGATGGAAAAGGTTTACCATTGTTAAACCTATTTCTTCCACCACTATTAAAGCCTTGTTGAGGCTTTTGATCCTTCCATGAGAAATTTGGATGATTTCTCCATGTTGAGTTATAGGTGTTTCCATAAGGTTCACCTAAGTAATTTACCTCTGCTATTGCAGGGTTCTCAGGATCATAAGCTTCTTCTTCATAAGAAGCCTCTTGAGTACTGTTGGATGCAGCTTGCATTCCATGCAGACTCTGAGAGATCATATTGACTTGCTGAGTCAATATTTTATTCTGAGCCAATATGGCATTCAGAGTATCAACTTCAAGAACTCCCTTCTTCATAGGCGTCCCATTACTCACAGGATTCCTTTCAGAAGTGTACATGAACTGGTTATTAGCAACCATGTCAATGAGTTCTTGAGCTTCTGCAGGCGTTTTCTTTAGGTGAATGGATCCACCTGCAGAAGTGTCCAGTGACATCTTTGATAGCTCAGATAAACCATCATAGAATATATCCAGGATGGTCCATTCTGAAAGCATGTCAGAAGGACACTTTTTGGTCAAATGTTTGTATCTTTCCCAAGCTTCATAGAGGGATTCACCTTCTTTCTGTCTGAAGGTTTGAACATCAGCTCTAAGCTTGCTCAGCTTTTGAGGAGGAAAGTACTTGGCTAAGAAAGCCGTGACCAGCTTATCCCAAGAGTTCAGGCTGTCTTTGGGTTGAGAATCCAACCATAATCTAGCTCTGTCTCTTACAGCAAAGGGGAAAAGCATGAGCCTGTAGACTTCAGGATCTACTCTATTAGTCTTAACAGTATCACATATCTGCAAGAATTCAGTTAAGAACTGAAAATGATCTTCAGATGGAAGTCCATGAAACTTGCAGTTCTGCTGCATCAGAGAAACTAATTGAGGTTTCAGCTCAAAGTTGTTTGCTCCAATGGCAGGAATGGAGATGCTTCTTCCATGTAAATTGGAATTAGGTGCAGTAAAGTCACCAAGCATCTTCCTTACATTATTATTATTTTCGGCTGCCATCTCCTCTTCCTGTTCGAAAATTTTTGAAAGGTTATTTCTGGATTGTTGCAATTTAGCATCTCTTAATTTTCTCTTCAGAGTCCTTTCAGGTTCCGGATCTGCTTCAACAAGAATATTCTTGTCCTTGCTCCTGCTCATATGACAAAGAAGAGGGCACAAAAAAATAATAATAATAGAGATCCTCTTTTTTTTTTTTGTGAGTGAGGGAGAGATGTTAGTAGATGAATAAACAAATAGAAGGAGATGAGAGAGAAGAGAATTTTCGAAAATTATTTTTGAAAAAAGAGTTAGTGATTTTCGAAAATAGTTTTTGAAAAATGTTAGTAATTTTCGAAAATTAAGATTTACAAATTAAAATAAAAAGAATTTTTGAAAAAGAGGGAAGATATTTTCGAAAATTAGAGAGAAAAAGTTAGTTAGGTAGTTTTGAAAAAGATAAGAAACAAACAAAAAGTTAGTTAGTTAGTTGAAACAAATTTTGAAAATCAATTTTTGAAAAGATAAGAAGATAGGAAGTTAGAAAAGATATTTTGAAATCAAATTTTTGAAAAAGGTAAGATAAGAAGATATTTTGAAAAGATATGATAGAAATTAGTTTTTTGAAAAAGATTTGATTTTTAAAATCACAATTAATGACTTGATTCACAAGAAATCACAAGATATGATTCTAGAACTTATAGTTTGAAACTTTCTTAACAAGTAAGTAACAAACTTGAAATTTTTGAATCAAAACATTAATTGGTGATGTTATTTTCGAAAATTTGATATAAAAATAAGAAAAATATTTTTGAAAAATTTTTTTAGAATTTTCGAAAATAACTAAGAAAATTGAAAAAGATTTGATTTTTGAAAAAGATTTTGAAAAAGATAAGATTTTTAAGTTGAAAATTTGATTTGACTCATGAAAACAACTAGATTTTAAAAATTTTTGAGAAAGTCAAATCTAAATTTTCGAATTTATGAGAGAGAAAAAGGAAAAGATATTTTTTTTATTTTTGAATTTTTATGATGAGAGAGAAAAACAAGAAAAATGATGCAATGCATGAAGGTTATGGATCAAAACAATGAATGCATGCAAGAATGCTATGAATGTCAAGATGAACACCAAGAACACTATGAAGATCATGATGAACATCAAGAACACATTTTTGAAAAAAAATTTTAATGCAAGGAAAACATGCAAGACACCAAACTTAGAATTCTTTAATGCTTAGACACTAAGAATTCAAGAATGCATATGAAAAACAAGAAAAGACACAAAACATGAAATCATCAAGATCAAACAAGAAGACTTACCAAGAACAACTTGAAGATCATGAAGAACACTATGAATGCATGAAATTTTCGAAAAATGCAAGATGCATATGCAATTGACACCAAACTTATAATGTGACTTAAGACTCAAACAAGAAACACAAAAATATTTTTGATTTTTATGATTTTCTAATTTTTTTGGATTTTCTTTTAATTTTTTTTTCGAAAATTATTGTGAAAAATAAAAATAAGGATTCCAAAATTTTTAATATGAATTCCAGGAATCTTGCCATGTTAGTCTTAAAGCTCCAATCAAAGGGTCAGACATGGCTTAATAGCCAGCCAAGCTTTAATAAAAATATGAGTGTAATTCAGACATGACAAGCCTAACATGCTCTATCCAAAAGAATTAGACATGGCTTTACAGCCAGCCATGCTTCACATGCTTCATGAAACACTAGAATTCATTCTTAAAAATTCTGAAGAAAAATATATTTTTGAAAACATTTTTTTTTCGAAAATAGATGAGAAAATTTTTGAAAGATTTTTGAAAAATTTTTGAAAACAAAACAAAAAGAAAATTACCTAATCTGAGTAACAAGATAAACCGTCAGTTGTCCAAACTCGAACAATCCCCGGCAACGACGCCAAAAACTTGGTGCACGAAATTGTGATGTCCAGGCTCAAACAATCCCTGGCAACGTGAGCAACTTGGTACGCGCAATCGTGATTACACTTTGATTATGTAAAATTTATGGTTCTTTCTTTCCCTGGCAATGGCGCCAAGAACATGGTGCCAATACCATGGTTCACAACTTCGATACAACTAACCAGCAAGTGCACTGGGTCGTCCAAGTAATACCTTACGTGAGTAAGGGTCGAATCCCACGGAGATTGTTGGTATGAAGCAAGCTATGGTCACCTTGAAAATCTCAGTTAGGCAGATATAAATTGATAATGGTGTTTTCGAATTTAATATAATAAAAGGGATAGAAATACTTATGTAAATCATTGGTGAGAATTTCAGATAAGCGTATGGAGATGCATTTGTTCCTCTGAATCTCTGCTTTCCTGCTATCTTTATCCAATCAGTCTTACTCCTTTCCATGGCTGGCTTTATGCAAGGGCATCACCGTTGTCAGTGGCTAAATCCCCTCCTCCCAGTGAAAAATATGCTCACATGCTCTGTCACAGCACGGCTAATCATCTGTCGGTTCCCGATCATGCTGGAATAGGATTCACCCTCCTTTTGCGTCTGTCACTAACGCCCAGCACTCGCGAGTTTGAAGCTCGTCACAGTCATTCAATCATTGAATCCTACTCGGAATACCACAGACAAGGTTTAGACTTTCCGGATTCTCTTGAATGCCGCCATCATTCTAGCTTACGCCACGAAGATTCTGGTTAGGAGATCTAACAGATATTCATTCTAGCTTATTTCATGTAGAACGGAAGTGTTTGTCAGGCACGTGTTCATAGGGGAGAATGGTGATGAGCGTCACACATAATCATCACCTTCATCACGTTCTTGGGTGCGAATGGATATCTTAGAAGCGAAATAAGATGAATTGAATAGAAAACGGTAATACTTTGCATTAATCTTTGAGGAACAGCAGAGCTCCACACCTTAATCTATGGAGTGTAGAAACACTACCGTTAAAAATACATAAGTGAAAGGTCCAGGCATGGCCGAGATGGCCAGCCCCCAAAACGTGATCAAAGGATCATAAGGTAATCCAAAAATGTCAAAAAGACTAGTAAAAGGTCCTATTTATAATAAACTAGCTACTAGGGTTTACATGAGTAAGTAATTGATGCATAAATCCACTTCCGGGGCCTACATGGTGTGTGCTTGGGCTGGGCTTTAGTGTTGCACGTGTAGAGGTCCTTCTTGGAGTTGAACGCCAGCTTTTGTGCCAGTTTGGGCGTTCAACTCTAGTTTTGGCTCCTTTCCTGGCGCTGGACGCCAGATTTGGGCAGAAAGCTGGCGTTGAACGCCAGTTTACGTCATCTATTCTTGGCCAAAGTATGGACTATTATATATTGCTGGAAAGCCCTGGATGTCTACTTTCCAACGCAATTAGAAGCGCGCCATTTTGAGTTCTGTAGCTCCAGAAAATCCACTTTGAGTGCAGGGAGGTCAGAATCCAACAGCATCAGTAGTCCTTCTTCAACCTCTGAATCTGATTTTTGCTCAAGTCCCTCAATTTCAGCCAGAAAATACCTGAAATCACAGAAAAACACACAAACTCATAGTAAAGTCCAGAAATGTGAATTTAACATAAAAACTAATGAAAACATCCCTAAAAGTAACTAGATTCTACTAAAAACATACTAAAAACAATGCCAAAAAGCGTATAAATTATCCGCTCATCAGGACACCAAACAAGCTTTCCATTGGTTCAAAATGATGCAACACTCGTCAGGAAAAACAACTCAATCAACAGTGAATTTTCAAGAAAGAACCTTTGACTAAAGAAGGACAATTGGGAGGACAATCAACACACTAGATAGAAACAATTTAAGTTGACTTAGAGGAGCATGAAATTCACAAGAGAAGAAAAACTGTGACTACTAGTGGTGTTCATAAAAGAAAAAGAGTAATTAAAAACAAAATCAAGTATCATGACCATAGAAACACAAGCTTAAAGAATTAGCCCATACTTGAGAGGAAAGGTATGAACCTAATATTTTCAAAAGAACAACAATTACGTAAATAATGTATCATACTAAATTAAAGTCAATTTGTCAAACGAAAACTAACTGGAAATAAAGTGAAAAGCCTTTCCTTTAAGAATTTAAAAATACCTAAGTACGTAATCAAATAGAGTTACGTATAGGGACCGTAATAAAATTATTTTGAAAAGTCAAATTGTATTTAAAGTAAGTGTAGTTCCGTAAACCAGTAAAAGAACATGCGAGGTATTGGAAATAAATAGTTTTTAAATTGCATAAGAAATTTTCAAAGTTTTATATAGATATGTGTATATCAAATCAAAAGCGATTTTATAAAAGTTTGAAAATTGGTTATAAATATAGTCAATTAAGAGAAAAACTGAATCACCATTTTTTTAAAGACTAGAAGTAAGGACATAAAAAGACGCGTTGCATCAAGACAAGTTCAAAATCATGTCGAAAAATTAAAGAAAAGAGCTCAAACAGAGAAAGACAGATACACAAAGAAATTCAAACCGGCATATGCAATTTAGAATCAAGAAGAATGCATATGAACAGAAAAATAGGATTGAAAACATCAAACTGCTTCCCAAAAGAATTGACAAGAACATCAAAATAGGCTAAGAAACAATAAGTCACATGACATCCAACAGAATCCAAAGCACATAACTGAGTAACCTCGAGAAAAAGTTTCTAACGTTTCCAAAACCCGCGATTTACTTTACTCAAAATTCGTATATCATCTATGATAACCCATCAGTTACTTTACATGACAAACGCTCAGAGTATGCAATTGAAGCATAGTCGGTCCATTCCTCAGGCTCTACAGGAAAGACCGCTCTGATACCACAAATGTAACACCCTAACTATCAAAATGTCATGCTTCCGGCTGCGCCACTCTGATAGCTCGAGTATTACCACGACTTTTATAATATTTAAGACTAAAATATGAGCCTGTTTAAAACTTAAAACCGCATAACACTTCGATAACTCTTTTTCGTGAAAACCTAAACATACATGCACATACAATTCAGATATAACCTTAAGATATATATATATATATATACATATACATAACACTAGTTTACAATTATACATATCATAATTTCCTATCCCTCTTACAAGCTTCATAAAGATAAAGGTGAGGAAAAAAATAATAGCTACGGTGATACAAAAAGGCCGAATAAATAGAAAATAAACATAACTCTCTTGAAGCTTCGTCTTCCATATCCTGAAAAGGAATAACCTGTAGGGGAGTGAGAACGTCGTCCTCGCTTGTTCTCACTATAGGATTACAGAATTTGCTATAACAAGATATGTAAAGATAAGATCATTCTTAGAGTTTAGTGATCATTGCTCGTCTTATGAGTCTTTCCAGAAACCATAGGTTCACATTCGAAATCCAGAAAATTCCTTTTTGAAGACTTGCTAAATTTCTCAAATATTCTAAAACAAAACCTTTTTCCAAAAAAAAAAAATGTCTGAAAAGTTTTTCCTAGACCGCAATCATGAAAGCAGTTACCTACGCGGTATAAATGATCATCCCGTTCCAAGCATAGGTTCATTAAGTCTATGCTGAACCGATCAGATACTTTATACAGAACTAGGACTCAATATACCAATCACGGCCTCAAGCCCATCCAATCCAACACGGCCCCCAGCCCAAACAACTAGATCAGCAACCAACTCTTCACAAACCAATCAATTCAAACACAATCACAATTAATGTGGTTCAAGCACAATCAAGAGCAATTACAACAAGTATAACAGTTAGCAGTTAACATAAGTATTCACATAGGCAAACCAAATACAATATGCACACCCAAAAAATATCACATAGATGCAAATGATGAATGCCTGTCCTACTGGCTGTGATATCACATTGTCGGTTCAATTGCCAACCCGACACATTCCCATGGGAATGTTGCCTTTCGATCATGTATAAATGGGAACTCTCTGGGATAACGTGCCCGCCACACGGTCCAGGATGTCAGTGCCTGCACACTCTTGTGATCCGAAAAGATGTGAGCGGGATACTTTGCCTCCGACCTCACATCTACACGTAAGCGGGATTAACCACCGTCCTTACGCGGGCGCCGCAACCTCGACAAGCGGGATTAACCACCGTCCTTGCCAGGCGCAAACGACTTATCAACAATCTCGTCAATTATCAAATCTCTCAGCATAAGCGGGATGAACCCGGCCCTTACGCCTACCAAACAATAACTCATCAATCTTGATGATATCTACAATCAATCAGGCTCAAAATCTTAATTCAAAATCATTCTTGGCCCATTTACTTTTAAGTAACAAACATAGTCAATTCACAGCTAGCCAAGAATCACTTTTCAAAATGGAGCCACTTTCCACATCTTTCCAATACTTCCAAAGATCTCAAAACCATGCCAAGTTCAAAATCTCTTTGAAAGACTCAAAATCATTCTTTTTTAAATCAAGATTTGGTCGTAAGATTTCTCAGCGGACTCTCAAGACTTCAGGGGAGAATAACTTAACTCATTTCTTAAATTCCTTGAAAACCTCCGAAACTTTAACTTCTTGAGTTGAATAGATAGAATAGGGTTTAAACCCAAAACCAAATCGTGTTTCCAATTATTCCGCACCAATTTCAAAACCAACCAAACTTAAGCCAAAACCAAATCATTTTTAAACCAAAAACCAATTTTAGTTTCATTCTTAAATCTGTTTCCAAGGGCTCGGGAAGTATTTCAATTTTAATAAATCAAGATTCCAGAAAATACTTCAAGCTCTTCCTAAATGTCGTAAAGTAAAATAGATTAATTGAAAACCACGTTTATTTTAAACCCATTAAAACCCCCTCCAAAATCTGTTTACGTAAATCAATTTCCAAAACATAAAAATTTCATATTTAAATTGATTTTTAAGGCATAATTCCTTTCTTAATAATTACATCCAAGATATAGAGATTTTCCTACTAAGGCAAATTCAAACATAATTTATTTCTCAAATATTTAAGTCAAATCATAATTCATTCTTTTCCAAAATAACAATTCCAATCAAAATCTCAGGTTTTCTAGAAATTTCGGCAGCATCTCCCCTAAAACTTGGACTTTGCCACCCTTTTTGGGTCCCAACAAAACTAATCATCAATCGTTTCTGACAGGTTCAAGACTAAATCAGTTTCCAATAAAACAAAACTCAACTTTCAAATTATCAAAAATCATTCAAATCAACCAATCCAGAAATCTCCAATTTATCAAAATCAGACATTGTTACAATCAAACAAGCACCCATATTCATTCAAGATAAAACCAGACAATTCATAAGACTCACATAACCACCAGAAATACATTATGTACAGCATATCTATTTATAACAACTTCCACTTTAAAATGAATCAGTTTGTATAAAAAGCCCCTACCTCGATACGTTGAAATCACAACCCAAACTCGCTAACTAACTCCTTTCGTATTGACCCGAATCGACTGCAGTCAAAACCTCAGCTCCAACCCGCTTTCTCAGCGACCACAACCACTCTAATCGCCACATATAATAGCCGAGATTAACTCTCATAACAACGAATGCTACAACACCTCAACGTATAATGGAGCAGTAACTAAAGGGCTTTCAGATCGAGACGCTTACCGAACGAAGAAGGAACGACTGAACCGAAATAGCGGCGGTCTCCGAACCGGCTTGGCAGCAGCCCCAGCAGCCACCTCAAGCAGTAGCAGCTACTGGATTCCAACAACAACAACGATAGTGGCGTTCCCGGCGGCAGCAGCGGCGGCATGGAGCTCCGGTGACGCAGCAGTAGCGCGAGCATGACGACGGCAAGGCCAGTAGCTCTGCGGCGGTTCTCCCTCTTGCGTCCTCTGTTTATGACTCCAACGACGAATCTGATGGCGGACCTGAAGGCAAGGTGAGCTCCCTCTCTTCTTCGCGAACGGCGACTTACAGCAGGGATGGTGGATGGCGGCGGTGCGAGCAGCGGGACGCGGCGACGACCTCCTTCCCGCGGTGGCTCCCTCACGAGTTCTCTCTCTCTCTCTCTCTCTGCCCGATCTCCCTCTCTCGTTGGTGTTGGGTGGCAACGGCGGAACAGGTTCCACGGCAAGGACGGCGGCAACGCCAAGGACGTCGCGAAGACGACGACGGACGCGCGCCATTGGCGACTTCTTCTCCTCTCCTTCCTCGGCTTTTTCTCTCTCTTCCCTCCTGGTGGTGACATGACGGCGTGGGGACGGCGGCAGCTGAGCGTGGCGCAATGGTGGTGCGAGCTGGACGCGGCTGGGGTGGTGCGACTCTCTCCACCGGCGCCCTCCCTCTTCTCGGATCCCCCTCTCTTCTCTCCTCCTCCCTGCTTCCGTCTCCCCTTTCTTCTTTTCTTTTCTTCTTTCTTTCTGTTAACCGTGGGTAATGGGGCTAGGGTTTGGTTGGGGAGTGTGTGTGAGAGAGTGTTGTGTTGTGGTAGAATTAGGGTTTCAATTTGGGGATTTTGGGTTTAATTAGAGTAAGGTAATTTTAATAAAATTTGAACATAGAGTATTAATTTGAAAAACCAATTTAATCTCTAAAATTACTTTAAAATATTATTTGTGGTATAAAAATACTAATTGATTCTCATTCAATTTCTCTAATTGAAAATGCATAGTAATATAATTAATTTTCTTTGTCCTTAAAACTTATAGTATTGAATTATGAAAATATAAAGTATTTAAATTAAGTCGTATATAAAACTCTTATTATTTAACAACTACTAAATTTATAATTTAAATATAGATAATAAATCCATAATTATAGAGTTTGGATAAAAATCCTTAATTTATTTCAAATCCAATTAATCAAAACAGCCTTAATTATTTTCAATAAAATAATTTCTAAAATTAAAACTATAAATAAATATATAATTTGAAATTAGTTTCAAAATAAGACTTTTCAAAAGTCTTGGGTCTTACATCCTGCCCGGAGGATTTTGGAGGCCAAACTTCGAGCTCCTGTGTGGGTTCCGCATATTCCCTCATGAGCTTCGGATAATGCTATTTCGGCCTCATTTTTGTTGAGGCATTTCAGAAGTGGTCGGGGGTATCCTCGGCGATATAGAGAGCCATTTATTATAGTGAAAAAGGATGCTTGTCATCGAAACCGTTTTGTATTCTCGATATTGTCCGGCGTGTTCCCTTTTTGCAAGTAATGTATAAATGGGGTTTGCCAATCTGGTTCCTATGTAACACTCACAACATCGGTTAGAGTAACACTTGGAGTTGTTATTGTGGACTGGTGTAATATAGATAAGTCGGCTTGTGTGCTGCCGAGCTTAGACAAAATGTCTGTCCTGTGATTCTGTTCTCGTGGTATATGATTTATTTCGAATTCAGTAAATTTTGAACATAAATTCTTTACGAGCTTTAGGTATTTAGAAAGTAAGGGATCTTTTACCTGGAATGAATCATTTACCTGTTGTACTACCAGAAGTGAATCGCAATATACCTTGATGTTGGTAATTTGGAGATTTAAACAAAGTCGGAGTCCAGCGATAAGGGCTTCGTATTCTGATTGGTTGTTGCTGGCTTTGAAAGATAGATGTATTGAATGTTCTAGGATAAAGCCATCGCTGCCTTCAAGTCGAATGCCTGCGCCACACCCTTGAATGTTAGAGGAACCATCGACGTATAATGTCCATTTTATTTTGTGGTCGTCTTTTGTAGGCATTGTTAATTCTGCTACAAAGTTGGCAAGGAATTGGGACTTGATCGGTCCTCTGGCTTGGTATCTGATATCAAACTCGGACAATTCGATCGACCACTTTACAAGCCTGCCAGCAATTTCTGGTTTGTGTAACACCTGGCGTAATGGGTGGTCTGTTCGAACATAGATGACATGGCTCTGAAAATAAAGTCGGAGTCATCTAGCCGAGAATAGCAGTGCTAAGGCCAACTTTTCAATCCTCGGATAGTTGACTTCAGTGTTTTGTAGTGTTTTTTTGACGAAGTATATTGGATGTTGAGCTTTGTCCTTTTTTGTAATAAGAACAGAGCTTATCGCCCAGTCAGTAACTGATAAGTATAAGTATAAATCTTCCCCTTGTAATGGTTTTTGTAAAATCGGCGGTTGTGAGAGAGTTGTTTTTAGGTTAGCAAAAGCTCGCTCACAATCATCGTTCCAGTGAAAAACATTTTTCTTTTTAAGGGTTTGGAAAAAAGGAATAGATTTTAGGGCCAAGCATGGGACAAATCTGGATAGGGCAGCAAGTCTGCTTGTTAATCGTTGGACTTCTTTTAATATCCTCGGGCTTGACATTTCTAATACAGCTCGACATTTGTCAGGGTTGGCTTCAATACCCTTACTTGTTAATAAAAAGCCTCGGAACTTGCCACCTTGAATAGCGAAGGCGCACTTTTCTGGATTCAAACGCATGTTGTATGATCGTATCTGGCCGAAGATCTCAGTTAGCTCATCGATGTGGTTGTGTCCGACCTTGGTTTTGGCGACCATATCATCAACGTAAACTTCTATGTTGCAGCCGATCTGTTTAGTAAAGACTTTATCCATAAGACGCTGATAAGACGCTGATATGTCGCTCATGCATTCTTTAGTCCAAAAGGCATAACTTTATAACAATAGTTACTAAATTCAGTGATAAATGCCGTTTTATTTTGGTCAGAAGGGTGCATAAGGATCTAATTATAGCCCGAATATGCATCCATGAAACTTAAGGTGGCATAACCAGAGGCGTTGTCCACCAGAGAATCAATGGATGGTAGGGGATAAGAATCCTTCGGGAATGCCTTGTTTAAGTCAGTAAAGTCAACGCACATGCGCCACTTACCATTCTGCTTCCTTACCATGACGACATTGGCGAGCCAAGTAGTAAATCTGATCTCTAGGATGAAGTCGGCATTAATCAGTTTTTGAGTTTCTTCTAATGAAGCTCGTTTCTTTTCTTTGCCGAGGTTTCTTTTCTTCTGTTGAATTGGTCGAACGGAAGGGTTGATGGCCAGTTTGTGGCTGATAATTTGCGGGTTGATGCCAGGCATATCGGAAGGCATCCAGGCAAATAAATCAGCATTTGCTTGTAGGAATTCTTATATCGTAGCTAGTTCTTCTTTGTTTATTGCTGTTCCTACAAAGGTGTATTTGTTAGGGTCTTTATTGAAATGTAATTTTTGTAACTCGCCTGTTGGTGTAGGTCGTTCTAGGAAGTCAGCTCTAGGATCCAGATCGGCAAACTCCGCGCTATTGTCTACGACGAGGACATTGTTGATTTGAGGTTGTGTTGTCCCATTTTTGAACTTCATTCCGATGTTGTAGCACTGCCGTGCTTTTTTATGATCACCATGGATGGTAACAATGTGTTCATCCTGTACAGGAAACTTGACACAGAGGTGAACTGTGGATACGATTGCGCCGAACTTGTTTAAGAAAGGTCGGCCAAGTATAAGGTTGTATGGGCTAAAGCAATTAACTACTAAATATTGAATATCACATGTTTTGAATAGAGTATTCTCACTCAGTGTGGTTTTCAACCACACAGATCCGAGTATTGGGACTCGCTCGCCCGAGAAACCGACAAGGTCTCCCCCGGTTGGTTGCAGCCTGTTATCGCTTAGCTTCATTTTCTGAAATGTAGAGTAAAACAGGACGTCAGTGTTGCTTCCCGGATCTAAGAGTACCTTCTTTACTAATAGGTATCCCAGTTGAATTGTGTTAACCACGGGGTCATCCAAATTTTGAATATTAGAGTTGAAATCCTCCCACGTGAACGTCATCTTGAAGAATTGAGGTGTTAGTTGGTGCTCGTGCTGTGCTCCTTCGACCGAGTATACTGCTCGAAAAGATCTTTTCCTAGCTGAACTTGATGAGCCCCCACTGGCACCTCCACTTGAAATACAATTAATGATACCTCGTGGTTGTTCATATTGAGTCGAGGATGGCTTGTCTTTTCCTCGGTTTGGTTGTTCGGATGAAGCATTGCCCCCAGAGGTTGGAGTACGTCTCTGAATGTGTCCTCCAATATATTTGTTAAGGTGACCTTGCCGAGCCAAACGTTCCAGAAGGTCTTTGGCGACCACACATTTGTCAGTTGTGTGGCCGTGCTTTTGATGGAAGGCGCAGTACTTGGATTTGTCGACATTTTTTGTATCTTGATACGTGCCTGCCTTTCTTGGTGGTCTGATCAACTTTGAGTTCAGAATCTCTTTAATTATGTCCTCCCGCTTGGCGTTAAACTGTGTGTAAGAGTCAAAGCGAGGGGTTAGTTTAAAATTTTTCTTACTATTAGGCATTTTTTCTTCGTCTCTCTAGTTCGTCTTGTCGGACTTCCGAGCTTGTCTAAGCTCCTCAATATCAATTTGGCCCTTGGCTTTCTCTCGGAATTTGGCCAATGTTCTTGGCTTGGATACTGCGATCGTCTCTTGGAACTTCCCAGGTTGGAGTCCGCTTTTGATTGCATGAAGGTGGAGTTCAGGGTGGAGGTCAGGTATGCTTATGGCGACCTTCGTGAAACGAGTCATATAGTCTTTCAAGCTCTCATTTTGTCCCTGCTTAATTGTATTCAGATAATCTAAGTCATGCAGATAAATTGCAGATCCAGCGAAGTGATCCTCGAATAGCTTGGCCAGCTGTTGGAATCGTGAAATTGAACCTACAGGCAAAGCACAAAGCCAATCAAGTGCAGAACCGTCTAAATAATTAGAAAAACAACGACACAAAACGGTATCAGATGCACTGTTGACGATCATTATTGATCGGAACTTCTTGATGAACTTTTTTGGGTCTCCGACTCCGTCGTAAGGCGTGAGGGTCAGTGGCAAAGTGAATCTTCGTGGTAATTCGAAATTCATCACTTCTGGTGTAAAGGGTCCCACAAGCTCATCCAGTTCCTCATCCTCGTCCTCAGGCCGGGCGTGCTCGACTCGAACGGTTTTAGACACATGAGTGGGGTCAGAATGATGTTCGGCATCCTCTGGTTGAAGCGGATTAGCATTGTTATTTTCAATCCGGCCATTGTTCAATTCGGTGATCTGGTCGGCGATTCTCTGATTTTCTTCTGCCATTCGTTGATTGGCCTGTTGTAGCTCAGCCACCATCCGGAGGAGCTCGGACAAGGTAGGAGGTAATACGTCAGCCATAGGTACAGGCGGGGGGATTGAGACCAAAAGAGGAAAAAATTTATCTCTTCGGCCCCACGGTGGGCGCCAATTGTTCTTGCCTGTAGAATAGATTGGCTCCTTGTGATGGATATCTGCCGAGCTATCTCCTTAAGAGGCCGAGCTGTTTACTCGCTGACTCCGAGCTTTTCCTTTGGACTTGTGAATACGTGGACGGTGAAAAAAGAGGGGGGGGGAGTGTACCTGCAAAGGCACTCCAATGCTTAAGTCAGTACAATGTGTAATTCGGATCTGTTTGAAAAGATACTCTTACCTTGCTTTTATATGGTCGGTGCTTTTATCGGTTACGATTTTCCTTCAACGTCGGTTTTGGAGAGGATTAATAACGTATATTGTTATAATGCCATATTAATCGGCGGTTTTGATCCATAACGTTAGTTTGCCGAGTTATAATTCATAAAGGCCGTGTTTGTAACGCAGATTACCGAGTTATTATCGTGTGATGCCGAGTTATATATGTGTAACGGCCATATCAGTTATTATTATTGTTATAATAATAATAATAATAATATATTTTTTCTATAGATCTAGATTCAACTCATCAATCGAAGTCTAATCGTATCACTTAGTTTTTTGAGAATTCCTAACATATAGAGTCTAAAAAGTTAGTTTACTAAAAGTCTTGATTATTGCAAAAACAAAAACAAAATAGAGATTGAAAATGGCAAACAGTTTTAAACAGTGATAGATCCATAAATTTTAATATGTAAGGACCAAATTCAAATGAATTTTTTAATAATCTTTTTTATTATATTTTTGTCATTACATACAAGTTATTGAGATATAATATGTATTTTAAAAAGAAATATCTAAAATATACAATATCATATACCAAAAAATATAATAATATAAATCATAATTAATATTCTATATAATAACACAATATTAAAAATGTTAATATTACTAAAAAAGCAAACAAATTTTTTAAAAATGGATATAGAGATGCGTATATAGAAATTAAATTGGTTAAATAAAAAATATTAGTGAATTAAACAAATTAAACAAATTAACACATAAACATAATAAAAAATAATACTTATGAAGTCACTAAATTACATAATATTTTTTATTCCCTTAAATACATGTCTCAATGTCTCATACATAGGTTTAATTTTTTAAAATTTTAGGAGGAGGTCGATGCTACTTTTTACCCCCTTTATGTTCGTCCCTGACTTTTAAAGATGGAAATGCATATAATTTGAATTACATATATATTGAATTACTTACTATCAATATCTCTAAAATGTCCACCCTTAATTCCTTTGTACGTATTTTTTATTTTTACTTTTGATTTTGTTTTGTTTTATTTTTTTCTTTTCAGTTTTTGATTTAGTTTTATTTATTTATTTATTGTTTTGGGTTATAACATCTTAGGAAAATTGGATGGATTCAAAAATTGAAAAATTATAAAATGAGACTTTTTTAAAAATTAATGTAACTTGAAAAAATGGGTTTATCATGATTCAAGAATTTGGTTTAATTAATTAAGGTTAGAGAAATAGTTAGTAATATGACCAGTAAACATCGGTTACGAGTTATAGCTCGGAAACGCATAATCCTCAATTATAACCGACTTTTCTTAAAGGACAACATTAATCTCTAATTGATAACGTCAAATATGAAATTAATCCTCTCCTCAGGCGTTACAACCTCGTCCACACAGGTATAAAGGGACAAGGAAACAACCAAAGGTAGGATCATCTTTTCATGAAAGAAGAATATTCATATACATATATCCCTTTGCTAACTTAAGCATCGGAGTGCCTTTACAGGTACTCAACCCCGCCGTTCCGGTCAACCGACGTATACTACATTTTGCTGGGAAGGATCGCCGACCTTCGTCAAGAGCTGAGTTATACCTCAACTCACTCAGGCAAGAACAGATTGGCGCTAGAGGAAGGGCCTCGTTTGAGATATTTCCTTTCGCGAGCCTTTGATTTCCTAACACTTGACGATGGCCGATGCCCCTCCCCCCACCCCGTCCGAGCTTCTTCGGATGGTAACTGAGCTCCAGCAAGCAAATCAACGTATGGCTGAAGCAAATCAGCACATGACAGAAGAAAACCAAAGAATGCAACAACAAATTCAACAATTGGTTAATGCTCTCCTGGAACATAACAATGATCGTCGCGAGCGACAAGAGAATGATGAACGACAGTCCCAACCGACTCATGTCTCGGAGACGCCTCAGGAGGACGATGCCGATCATCAGAACGAGGAGGCTACACCCAAGGATGAGAATGATGAGCGCGACAATTCAGCAGGACCTTTTACGGCTAACATCATGAATTTCCAACTGCCCAGATAATTCACATTCTATTTCCCGCTTCCAGGAGCTAGCAAAGCAGTTTGAAGACCATTTCACAGCGTCAGCAATTTACCTGCATGATTCCGATTATCTGACTACCATTAAGCAGGATCCGCAAGAAAGTTTGAAGGATTATATTACCCGTTTCACAAAGATCGCCATGCGAATTCCTGATCTACATCCAGAGGTACACTTGCATGCCATTAAAAGCGGCCTCCGACCTGGCAAATTCCAGGAAGCTATTGCAGTAGCCAAGCCAAAGACTCTGGCTGAGTTTAGGGAGAAGGCCAAGGGACAGATAGACATCGAAGAGCTCCGTCAAGCACGACGAGCAGAAAAGTCAGCCTTCGCGAAAGATGATGATAAAACTCGGGAGAGCAAGAAAAGTTTCAAGCCCGTGCCATGCTATGAGTCCTACACACATTTCAACACCAAAAGAGACGACACTATCAAGGAAATATTAAATTCCAAGTTAATCAAGCCACCCCGTAAGGCCGGCAGTTACCCTGAGCCAAAAAATGTTGATAAATCGAAATACTGCACCTTTCACCAAAAGCATGGCCATACTACAGATAAATGTGTGATTGCTAAGGATCTCCTGGAGCGCTTAGCACGGCAAGGACACCTTGATAAATTCATTGCAGGACACATGCAGAAACGCCAAATTCCAAACTCCGACCAACCTGCAACCGCTTCATCATCCAAAGAAAAAGACAAAACCCTGGCTCAACCCAGAGGGGTGATTAACTATATTTCAGGAGGTTACGCCAGTGGAGGAGAGACAAACTCGGGGAGAAAGCGCACATACAGAGCTATGTTGGCAGTTGGACATTCTTCCAGCAATCCTCAACCAACCCCGGACGTTCCCGAGATGACTTTCGGCTGTGCTGATTTCAAATCCAACCACGTCAACTATGACAATCCCGTGGTGATCTCGATTCAATTAGGAGACCTTATAGTTCAGAAAGTATTACTTGATCCAGGAAGCAGCGCCGACGTACTATTCTTCGCCACATTCCAGAAAATGAAGCTCAGCACTCATATCCTACAAACTTACTCGGGAGATCTAGTCGGATTTTCAGGAGAACGAGTCCCTGTGCTAGGATCAGTGTGGTTACAAACCACACTCGGTGAGCAACCCCTAACTAAGACCCAAGATATACAATATCTTGTGGTCGATTGCTTTAGTCCTTATAATCTTATATTGGAAAGACCTTTTTTAAATAGATTTGCTGCTATTGTTTCAACTTTTCATCTTTGTATCAAGTTTCCTGTACAAGACAATATAGTTGCAACTGTTCATGGTGATCTACATGAAGCTCAGCAATGCTACAATACCAGCCTAAAGCCGATTAAAAGAAGCACTCAGGCGCGTGTCGATTCAATACAATCTGGACGACCAATGCTAAACGAGCTTGATCCACGAGCCGACTTTGAAGATTGCCCTATGCCAAATGAAGATTTGACAAAGGTCATCCTCAATGAGGATCCAACCAAGTTCACATTCATCGGAACATCCATCAACAATGAGGAAAAACAAAAGCTGATCAATTGCTTGTGCCAGAACGCTGACCTATTTGCTTGGACTTCGGGGGATATGCCAGGAATAGACCCATCAGTGATCACACACAAGTTAGCAATCAATCCAACAGCTCGGGCGGTCTCCCAAAAGAAAAGAAACCTCGGAACCGAGAAACAATTAACATCCGTGGCCAAGGTTAAAAAGCTCATCGACGCCGACTTTATCAGAGAACTCCGCTTCACAACGTGGTTGGCCAACGTCGTAATGGTAAAAAAGAATAACGATAAATGGCGCATGTGCGTCGACTTCACTGATTTAAATAAGGCCTCCCCTAAAGATGCTTATCCTTTGCCGAGTATTGATACTTTAGTTGACAATTCTTGTGGCTATGGCACCTTGAGTTTCATGGATACATACTCTGGTTACAATCAGATCCTTATGCATCCATCAGACCAAGAAAAAATAGCATTTATAACTGAATATGGTAGCTACTGTTATAATGTTATGCCTTTCGGATTAAAGAATGCAGGTGCAACTTACCAACGACTCATGAACAAGATCTTCGCGGAACAAATCGGCCGAAACATCGAGCTATATGTCGACGACATGGTCGTCAAAACGAAGCTCGGCCACCCTCATGTACAAGACCTCGATGAGATATTTGCACAAATCAGGAAATATAACATGAGGCTGAACCCCGAGAAGTGTGCTTTCGGCGTCCACGGCGGAAAATTCCTTGGATTCATCCTGACAAGCCGAGGTATTGAGGCAAATCTAGAGAAGTGCCAAGCAATACTTAGCATGCAAAGTCCGACGACTATAAAAGAAGTGCAACGTTTAACAGGCAGATTGGCCGCTTTGTCCAGATTCCTCCCATGCTTAGCATCTAAATCACACAGCTTTTTTCAATGTCTGAAGAAAGACAAAAAAGTCTTTACTTGGAATGAAGATTGTGAAATAGCATTCGCCGATTTAAAGCAACTCCTTTCAAAACCACCTATTTTACAGAAACCCAAGCTCGGCCAACCACTATATTTGTATTTATCTATCACTGATGTAGCGATTAGCTCTGTTCTCACTACAGAAGAAGACAAGCAGCAACGGCCTGTCTATTTCGTGAGCAAGTCATTACAGAATGCGGAACTTTGTTATCCAAGGCTCGAAAAGCTCGCCTTGGCCCTAGTCTTCTCTGCAAGATGACTCCGACCTTATTTTCAAAGCCACACAATCATCGTCAGAACCGATCACCCACTTCGTCAGATACTCAGTAAACCTGAACTGGCAGGCTAACTAATTAAGTGGTCCATCAAACTTTCCGAATTTGACATCTTATATCAACCACGAGGTCCCATCAAACCACAATGGTTAGCCGATTTCGTAGCTGAATTAGCAAGCTCACATCCAGAACGGGAAATCCAGACGTGGACCTTGTTTGTTGATGGTGCCTCAAACCCTCAAGGGTCCGGAGCTGGCATGCTACTGGAAAGCTCGGACGGCATAGCTCTGGAACACTCCCTCCGTTTCTCCTTCAAAGCCAGTAATAACCAAGCGGAGTACGAAGCCCTCATAGCCGGGCTCAGGTTAGCAGCCGATTTATATATTACCAATTTAACAATATATTGTGACTCTTTATTAGTTGTTCAACAAGTGAATAAAAGTTTCCAAACAAAAGATCAGATTTTACTAAAATATCTAGATGTTGTTCAACAACTACTAGCAGACTTCCCAGAAGTTAAAATCCACCACATACCTAGAGAACAAAACCATAGAGCAGATGTTTTGTCAAAATTAGCAACCACGCAAGCACACACTGCCACACTGTTGCAATCAACTCTAGATAAACCAAGCATTGATTTCTGAATAAAGACAGTTGGCAAAATTCTTATATTCAGTACCTCCGCCATGGATCTATTCCCGATGAAATTCAATATAAGAAAAAATTTAAAAGACAAGCATCTTTCTTTACATTGCTAAATAATGTTTTATATAGGCGAGGTTATTCTCGACCTCTCTTAAAGTGTTTGGACAGGGCTGAAGCCGACCTTGTTGTATCCGAAGCCCATTAAGGCATATGTGGAATACACTCTGGAGCTCGAAGCTTAGCACAGAAGGTTCTACGAGCCGGGTTTTACTGGCCCACGTTGTGGGAAGACAGCAGAAAAAAGGTCAAGACCTGCGACAAGTGCCAGAAGCACGCACCGATCATTAACCTACCTGCCGAGCACCTTCACCATTCAGTGGTAAGCTGGCCTTTTGATAGGTGGGGCATTGACATCCTCGGCCCTTTCGCCACTGCCTCAAGACAGGTAAAATATTTGGTAGTTGCCATCGACTACTTTTCTAAGTGGATCGAGGTACAACCTTTGGCAAAAATAACATCATCACAAATGATTAATTTCGTGTGGAAACATATCATCTGTAGATTTGGCATACCACAGCACATTATTACTGACAATGGTCGACAATTTACCGACCATAATTTCAAAGAATTTTTGCAGAATTTAAAAATCAGGTAACACTTCTCTTCAGTAGAACACCCACAATCAAACGGGTTGGCAGAGGCAGCAAACAAGGTCCTCTTACAAGCGTTAAGAAAAAAACTCGATAACGCAAAAAGGGCGTGGGCCGAGCTCATTCCTGAAGTGCTATGGGCATATAATACTACAGCACATTCAACAACAAAGGAAACTCCATTTCGTCTAGTATATGGCTCGGAGGCGATGATCCCCATAGAAGTCTCACAAAGCTCCCTGCGAACGCAAGCTACAAATCACGACCAAGCTTGGTCGGCCGAGCTTGACCTGGCTGAAGAAATACGAGATATAGCAGCTGTTCGACACCGAGCATTACAGCATCAACTTGCCCGACGACACGCAAGAAAAGTAGTTCCTAGAGGATTCCACATCGGCGACTTAGTACTAAGGAAAACAGAACAAGCTCGCCGACCTTCCACCCACGGAAAGCTCGCAGCAACTTGGGATGGTCCATACCGAATATGTGAAGTTGTAGGGAAAGGCGCCTACAAGTTAGAGCGTTTAGATGGAAACAAAATCTCCAGCACATGGAATGTACACTCACTAAAACAATATTACAGTTAAGGACAACAGCACGCTAGTACTCTTTTTCCTATCTTGAGATTTTTCCCAAAAGAGGTTTTTGCTCAAGAAGGTTTTAACGAGGCTAGCTTACCGACATATAAAATGTCAAGGTACTATTTATAAGTAATACCCAATATTTTTTACGAATTTTTATTCTTTTTTTCATGTTAAAGGTTGTTACCGAACTATCAGACCACAACGACCTTTTACGAAAGGGTTGCCAACCACATAACCAAGTCGCATTATTCAATCACGAATGCACAACATTTAAGCACTACCGAATGCTTAAATAACAGTATAATCAAGATATCCTCATAAGGATAAGACAGAATCATAACAACCATTCAGCAATAACAACCAAAGTTTCCAGTACATAACATACAGAAATAACAGTTTCTATTCCAAAAAGTCAGAACCCTCTGCAAAACACAGCCCAAAATGATGAACAGACCAACAAAAAAAAACTAATCAGGTAAGTTGTCATCGCCTTCCTCGGCAGCTTCCTCATCATCAACAAGCTCGCCATTACGAAATATTTTTCCAGGATCCATAGCAGAGAAATCCCCCTCAGGTACAAGAAATTTTGCCTGGTTAACAGCTCACTGAAACCCCTCTGCAAACGCATCCAGAATGTCACCTTCTTTCGCATTCTCCATTTCTTTCATTTTAGAGGTCAATTCAATAACTCGGTTACTTAAACTGACGAGTTCATCTTCCTTCTTCGCCAACAATTCCACTATCTTTTCCCGACCTTCTTTTTCAACCTTTAATTCACTTTCAACTTCAGCAAATTTCTCTTCCAGATCAGATAAGGCCTTTTCCTTCAATAGAAGCTCCTCTTTTAGAGCAACAGCTGCAGAAGCATCATGTGAGAACTTTTTGTGTTTCTTCTCTTGACTACGACCAATACTGGCAAGCCGAAAACCCAGTACCTGCCATTTAAAAGGCAATGCGTGAGTCACTATATTATTTTTTGTATAAATCAACAAGACTGGAAAACAAAACTCACCTGCAGAAATTGATCGACTCCTATGTCCCCGACCTCCTCCACCAAAGAAACATCGGTGGATGATTGAACAACTTCATCAGCAACGACATTAAACGGAAACTTCAGACACCAAACAGAAGAGCTCTCTCCTTCATTATCAAAAGCATGCAATTTTTCTTGTTTCAAGGTAAAACTCGACAAATCTTCTAGTAGTAACATTTCTTCCTTACTTCCTCCACCATCCAATTCAACCAAATCTGTTTTCCTCTTCTTAAACACAATTCTCTTTTTCTTCGGAGGTTGGTTAACCTCGGCCCCACCATCAACCTTTTCGAGGTTCGAAGAGGAACCTTCAAAATTCTTCGCCTTAAACTGAGATCTTAAGCTTGAAGCCGATACTCCAGGATACTTCCCAGCTACAAAAAAAAAAAAAAACAAAACATAAGTAGCACATATAGTTAGCAGAACAAACATATCTCATATGAATAAGCCTACATTCACAAAATTCCTCACCTAGATAGTCCAACACAGCCGATCTGTTATCCTCCCACGGGAGTAAGTCAGATACAGACACTAAACCACCCTTATCAACCATTTCAATCAGGAAAGACATTATGCATTCATTTCGACCAGTGATAAGCTCGGGGCCTAGTATATGATTTGGTTGACAACACCAATACATGGGAAATTTCTCCCCCAAGTTTTCATCAAGATAAAACGGAAACTCCTCATCTACAGATTTTACCTTTAAAAACATTTCTTTAAAATCTTTAAATGATGACTTATAGAGTTTAAAACAGAAAAACCTGGAGTGCTATTCAGATTTATCCACAACCCTTTCCAGACCCCTTGGCTTGAAATAGTGAAAAGAATAACTCTAAGTCTGTTTCAACTTCAAGAAACTCCATCAAAATTTCAAAGCATTTGATAAATGCCCAACTGTTAGGATGGATTTGGGAAGGGGCACAGTTCATCTGTGTCATCACATCGCACTCAAAACTGGAAAATGGAAGCTTAACACGCAACTCCTCCAACACACAACTATACATATAAAAACTCTCAAAATCTTTCCTCCTATGGTAGACTCGATCGGACCGGTTGCATGGCAACAATTCCAGACGAAACCCTGGTTTCACTATTCTGGATAGAACCATTCTGCTCACACTATCTACATCTAAGAATAGCGAAGCCCGTATCTGAACATCACTGTCCACCCAGTCATAAGACTCACTATCTTCAACCTTGGGTAATGATTTTTTCTTTCTCTCACTCATTTTTGTAAACAAAATCAAGAAAAGTAGTTCTGATAGTAAGAAAGGAAGGAAAATTCACTAACCTCTAGTACTCATTCTCCTTAAAAGCTTCTGTTGATATCTCCTACTGCAACGAAAGAAAAATACCAAGTTTCCTTCCCATCCATTTAATCAAACCTTTCAGTTCCGTAAGTAAATATCCACCGTTAACATCCACCCACTCTCAATGGTAGATGCAATGCCTTGGAAATAGTGCACTGTTATTAACACAATAAATAAACCGTGCCATGAAAAACCACAAACATTAATTCCCACTAACTTTCCATCTCCTATACCCTTTCATATAAAACAGATATACTTAAATGAACCACGTTAAGCTGGGGGCTCCATATGCCGAACTATAACTCGTTAATGACCATTTAAAAGCTTAACCTGTCTCTTTTAAGTCAGGACAAGCTTGGAGGCTGTGATATGACCAGTAAACATCGGTTACGAGTTATAGCTCGGAAACACATAATCCTCAATTATAACCGACCTTTCTTAAAGGACAGCATTAATCTCTAATTGATAACGTCAGATATGAAATTAATCCTCTCCTCAGGCGTTACAACCTCGTCCACACAGGTATAAAGGGACAAGGAAACAACCAAAGGTAGGATCATCTTTTCATGAAAGAAGAATATTCATATACATATATCCCTTTGCTAACTTAAGCATCGGAGTGCCTTTGCAGGTACTTAACCCCCCGTTCCGGTCAACTGACGTATACTACATTTTGCTGGGAAGGATCACCGACCTTCGTCAAGAGCCGAGTTATACCTCAACTCACTCAGGCAAGAACAGTTAGTATTAACCATAATAACACAATTTCTCTAATAATAATTGAGCAAGTCATAAAAGATATCCAACCCTCTACTTATAAAAAAATTATTAAAATTCACCTAATTTTAATTATACTTTTAGATATAGTAAAAATTGTATAACCACAATAATCATATATAGTCAAAATAGAATGCACCTAATAGAGATATTAGTGAAAGAAAACCTAGAATTGATGAGGTTAGTTAGGATGTTAGTTAAACCTTTCCTAATCAGCTAAGTAGTTGCAACAGAAACGTAGACAGCAAAGAATTCAATAGGCATAATGGATGGGATATATGTATAGAAATACATAGTAGTGTAGAAATAACCAAGTTAGATCAATAATACTTGGTCCGGGGCTAAAACTCAGTCGAACTACTAATTAATTCGGACACGTCGGACCTTAGTCACAAGGTCACTTATCTAAAGTAAAAGAATCTCGGAAGCTCACCAGTAAAACAAGAGAAGCTCTCCAAGATAACCGCAACGTATGTTCAAAGGTGGTCTGATATATGCTCGGGCGTGCATAACATGACAGAAGCCGAGATCTATATAATGCGAAGAGCATTCATGATCAAAGCACGGTGGAAGAAAACAAGAGATCCATTTTTTATTTAATTTAAGTTAATTTTTGTGTTTAGAATATTGTATTGACTTGAGTGTTGGAATGCCTTTTGCTGGTATCCACCGCGGGTGACCGAAAAAGATATACCTGGATTGAGTTCTTAAAAGGACAGATCTAGCGTCGTCTGTGAGAAAGAGATATTCTAACCCACTAAATTTAGCTCTCTTAATTTTACGCTTTCTTTTTACAGGGCGGCTGTTGGTATGACTGACAACAGAACCTCGCAGCTTTTAGTCCAGAACGCAAAGCTCCAGGCCTAAGTTCAAAGAATGGCCGACCTGTTAGTCCAAAGCCAAAATAGGAGGCACAATGTATAGGATCCCAAGAATGCTAGCTCAAATGATGTACGATCTCAAGATACAGACCCTCAAGAGGTCACCCTTTCGAAGGAAAAGCTGACAATATCCAATCCCTTTTCAAAGGACATTGTGAAATTCCAGATGCCAAAGAACTTTGTGTTACCTACAACACTCAAGTCGTATAAAGGGTTTGGAGACCCTCGCATCTATATCACCAAGTTTTAGTCAATGATGTTTTTTAACGTGCTTCTAACCCTATACTTTGCCGATCTTTTCCGACTTTTTTAGATGGTGCTACCTTACTTTGGTTTTTCAAGTTGTCTGCAGGTTTAATCTCTTACTTTAAGGAATTGGTGAGATCGTTCATTGATTAATTTGCCGCCTCTAAAATATACGTACATGGATTGGACTACCTTAGCACTATTAAACAAGGGCAACATGAGAGCCTCAAGGACTACATGACATGATTCGCTAAGGTAACTATGGAGATCTTAGACCTTAGCCCTGACGTACACCTACACGCGCTCAAAAGCGGCCTCCGTCCCAAGAAAGTTTCAAGAGACTATAGCCGTGACCAAGCCAAAAACATTGGCAAAATTTCGAGAAAAGGCCTCGGGGCAAAATGGAGATTGAAAATGGAGATTGAAGAACTTCGTGAAGTTTGGCATATGGAAAAATAACAGCCTTGTCGAGATGAAAAAAGGCAGCCGAGATCTCAGAACAATACGGACCTCAAAAAGCCTTTCAAGCCAACTCCAAAATTCGATGCATACACCTAATTCAATACCAAAAGGGAGGATATCATCAAGGAGATACTCAATGCCAAGATCATCAAACCTCCGAGCAAAGCCGAAACATATCAAGACCAGAAGTATGTAGACAAGTCCAAACATTGCGCTTTCCACTAGAAGTTCGGCGGGAGTGGATCTTCTCCAGTGGAAAAAAAACTGGATGATATCCAGTGGAAGATCTCACCCTTCATTGCATTCTCTCTCTCATTTATTGCTGGTCCCACTTGTAGAATTGAAGGTGGGAGATTACACTTTATTCTCTCCAGTGACAAAAAAAATGGAGAGGATCCATTTCCAAGTTCGGCCACACCACCGATGAGTGCATCATCGCGAAGGACCTTTTGGAAAGGCTAGCTCGCCAGGGACTCTTAGATAAGTACGTCAGTGGTCGTCTCCACAAAGAGATGATCCCATCACAACAATTGTCCAATGATCATCCAGCTACAATAGGTAGGGACAAGGAAAAGTGAAAAAGTCCTAATCATCCCACACAAACACGTGGGGTCATAAACTACATATCAGGAGGGTTTGCCAGAGGAGGGACGTCAAGCTCGGCCAGAAAAAAGAGTTACAGAGTAATGTTGGCAGTGGATGGAACTATACCCGCACAGTCGATGTATCAAGAAACTCCTGCAATAACCTTCACCAAATCTGACTTTCAACCCGAAAATACCAATTTGGATGATCCATTAGTTATATCTATGCAGGTTAGAGAACTTGTAGTAAAAAAAAGTGTTGCTTGACCCAGGAAGCAGTGCAGATGTACTATTTTATTCCACGTTCCAGAAGATGAACCTCAATGAGAAGGTAATGCAGTCCTCTTTAGAAAAACTGGTAGCATTCTTTGGAGAGTGGGTGCCTGTCCTCAATTATGTACGGCTGAGAACAACTATGGGAGACCATCCAAATTAAAAAATGGTAGACATTTAATATCTCGTTGTTAACTATTTTAGTCCTTATAATATTATTCTTGGTAGACCATCTTTGAACTCATTTGGAGCCATAGTCTCTACTATGCATTTGTGTGTTAAGTTCCATGTGTAGGATAACCTCATTGCGACAGTATACAGTGACCATAAAGAGGCCTGCCAGTGTTACAATGCGAGTTTGAAGCAACAATCGGAGAAGCCCATCAAACAAGAACACATTCAAGCAGTCTACAATGCAGAAGACTTACCATTACTATCAAATATGGAATCTTCAAGCCGATTTCCATGAACGACCACTTCTAATGGATGATCTAGAGAGGGTATCTTTAATTGACAATGTTAATCGTTTCACATACATTGGTCATGCTTTGTCTGCAGATGAATGATGCTAGTTGATCAACTTACTATGAGACAATGCTGACCTATTCGCATGGACCCCTGCGGAGATGCCCGGAATTAATCTGAATATCATTTGCCATAAGTTAGCAATCAACCCTTCTACCTGACCAGTTACCCAAAAGAAGCATAACTTAGGAACTGAGAAAAGGTTGGCATCCCTGGAGGAAACCAGAAAACTGCTCACAACCGGGTTCATCCGAGAGATACGATTCACAACTTGGCTATCTAATGTGGTAATGGTAAGAAAACATTCAGGTAAATGACGCATGTGCGTTGATTTTACTAATCTTAATAAAGCATGCCCCAAGGATGCATAGCCTCTTCCCTGCATTGATAACTTAGTAGATAATGCATCTGGCTTTGGTAGTATGAGCTTCATAGATGCATACTCTGGTTATAACCAAATCTAAATACATCCAAAAGATCAAGATAAAATAGCCTTTATCACCGAGTTTAGTAATTTTTGTTACAAGGTAATGCCATTTGGACTTAAGAATGCAGGTGCAACTTATCAACGGTTGATGAATAAAATCATCCAACAACAGCTCTACAGAAACATAAAAGTTTACATAGATAACATGGTAGAAAAGACTCCACAAGAGGGTTCTCACTGTTTAGAATTAACCGAGATCTTTGATCAACTTAGAATATACAATATGCGCCTCAACCCAGAAAAGTGTGCTTTCGGGGTATAGGGCAAAAAATTCCTAGGGTTTATGTTAACTTCCCGAGGAATTGAAGCCAATCCAAAAAAATATCAAGCTATATTGCAAATGAAAAGGCCCAAAAATATCAAAGAAGTATAGAAGTTGACTGGTTGTTTAGCCGTGTTATCACGATTTTTACTGACCATTGCACATTGTTTATATCACTTCTTCCGAACCTTAGAAAAGAAAAGGAAGTTCAAGTGGAATCCAGATTGTGAGGTTGCATTCCAAGAATTAAAGGAGATCATATCCAAACCACCCATTTTGCACAAGCCAGAGGCCAGTAAACCTCTATATGTATATCTTTCTGTTTCTAATTATGCAATTAGCTATGTTCTTGTCATTGAAACAGGAAGAGCACAATTCCCAGTGTACTTTGTGAGCAAAATACTGCAGCTAGCCAAGTTGCGATATCCAAAGCTTGAACAATTAGCTTTATCACTCATAACAATAGCAGGCATGCTTCAACATTACTTTCAGAGCCATCTTATCATTGTTCGCACTGAGCAACAATTACGACATATACTAACCAGACTAGAGGTGGCTAGAAGGCTCATTAAGTGGTCTATCGAGTTGTCCAAATTTGACATTCAATACCAACCAAGGACTGCTTTAAAATCTCAGATGTTCGCCAACTTCATTGCAGAGTTCACCGTTCCAAACGAACAACCAAGGAGTTTGAGCCTACATGTTAATGGAGCATTCAACAATGAAGGAAGTAGAGCAGGTATCCTTCTCGAGGACAAGACAAACATCACCATCGAACAATCCTTACAGTTCTCATTCACAACAACTAAGAATCAGGCTGAGTATGAAGCTCTCTTGGATCGCTTACATCTAGCAAAAGCATATTCATCACTTAAAGGTCTATTGCGACTCCTTACTAGTCGTCCCGCAAATAAATGGTGTTTTTTAGGTACGAGATCCTCTCCTTGAGCAGTACTGGCTCATGGCTAAGGATCTCATTATACATTTTACTTCATTTGAAATCACACACATATCTCGATAATTTAACAGTCGAGCTGACACTTTATCTAAGTTAGCCACTACACGAAAACACACTAACATGCCCATTTTATCACAATACACGCTGGATAAGCCCAGTGTGAGTCTTATACATGTCTTAAGTATGAAACAGGACATAGATTGACGGACTCCATTCATAAAGTACATCAAGGAGGGTACCTTACCGAGCAATGACAGCAACCACAAGGCTTTTAAAAGGAAGGCCATCTTGATGCGTGACAGAAGTTAACCAATTAAGAGATTTTAAATAAGAGAACAGCGTTGCACGTATAGCTCTTAACCAGCTAAGATCTGCCTCACCAATTTAAAAAGGGTTGTCACAAAATTTAGAAATAAAAATACTGGAGTATGAGTCCCAGGTCGTCTCCCAACGAGTTGCAGGAAAGAGTGCTAATTTATTAATCAGAAAATTTTCAGAAAGTTTAAGTTGGATAATGAGTAATTAAAAGTAATTGTAAATTAAAGTAATTAACTAAGAATTATTATTAATATTAAAAGGTCTTGACTGGGGGAATAATTAATTGGAAGTTCTATCCTTGTTGGAATCTTCTCAAGTGTAGTGTAAAGAGGTTGTTGTTTTCACTTGGTTAACCCTTACTGAATAAGGGAAAGTATAGTGATTGAACTAACTCTTACCCATAATTCCTAGTCCTCTCCCTTGGGGAGGTCTAGTGTTAGTAGGTACAGAATTGGCTTACAACGTCCAATGTAATTAAGCACTTGAGCATTCCAACTCAAGTGTCTCCTCTTAATTAACCCCCATGTCAAGTAGAATTTCTACTCCATTGACATGGATTTTATAATCATAAAAATATAAGAAGACATAATTGAATAAAATAAAATAGAGGGATTTAAAATTAATTAAAAATAAAAATAACTCTATATATTAATAAACTCAAAATGTAACATACTTAATTGAATAGAGTCAATAATCAACTGAAAAGAGTAAAGGATAAAGGAAACAAACTAAAGTAATGTCTTCATGGAGGTAATGGCTCTTCAACATCCACAATCCAAAACAAACGCATAAACTATCAATGTAACACTAATCTAGATTCAGATCTAAAACTAAAGTAATCCTAATGTGATGAATCTGAATGTGTGTGGATACGTATTGAGTCTCTGCATGTTCCCTAGCTTTAGTCTGAGTTTCTGGGCCGAAAACTGGGTCAAAACGTGGCCCGAAATTGCCCCCAATGTATTCTGTTATTTCTACAGATCACGCTGGTCACGCGTACACGTCGTCCATGCATTCGCGTCATTCGGCAATTTTTCTTGTCACGCGTTTGCGTCGTCCACGCGTTCGCGTCATTTATGCAGACTCCACTCCACGCGTTTGCGTCGCTGCGATTTCTTCATTTCACGCGCTTGCGTGGGCCATGCGCTCGCGTCATTGTTCACTGGTCATCTCCTTGGTTTCTTGTGTTCCTTCCATTTTTGCAAGCTTTCTCTCCATTCTCCAAGCCATTCCTGCCCTATGAAGTCTGAAACACTTAACACACGGATCACGGCATCGAGTGGTATAAAGGAGAGTTAAAATGTACTAATTAAAGGTTTCTAGGAAGCAAGTTTTCAACCATAAACAATACTAGGAAGGAATTATAAAATTCATGCAATCTATATGAATAAGTAGGTAAAGACTTGATAAAACCACTCAATTAAACACAATATAAATCATAAAATAATAGTTTATCAACCTCCCCACACTTAAACATTAGCATGTCCTCATGCTTAACTTAAGGAGATAAAATAAATGAGTAGGGAAATGTAAGACTCATGCAATGCAATGCAACCTATATATATGAATGCAACTATATGATTCTTGTCTACTTAGTTAAAAATAAAAAAGCTCTTCAAGACAAACATAAATCAAATTCCACTAATTCAATTTATATAGTAAAAACAGGTAACATTATAAGAAGATAGCTTATAAAAGTAGGGAACGTAGAATTAAGCATTGAACCCTCACTGATGGTGTATATGTACTCTAGTCTCTCAAGTGTATAGGGTAAGCACTCTATTCTTCTCTAATCATGCTTTCTAAATTTTGTTCTTCACCTAACCAATCAACAATATTTAATGTACTAATGCAAACATCATGAGGTCTTTTCAAGGTTGTAATGGGGCTAAGGTAAGGGTAAGGGTATATATATGGCTAAGTGAGCTAGAATATGAATCTTTGACTAACCTAAGCCTTCACCTAACATATATATACTCTCTATAATTCTAATTCATGTCTAGCTACCCATAATTTTCACTTTTACATTACATACTCATGCATTAACTTTTTCTTTTAATTTTCTTATCACATATGCATTGGAGCTTAACTTAATTTAGAATTGGGGTAGTTTTGTCCCCTTATTTAATTAAATAAATATTTTTTGAATTTTTTAAATTAAAAATAAACATAGCTTATTAATGCACATGGATTTTTAATTTTTCTAGTTTTACATGAGTAGGTACCCAAATTCCCATTATTTTATCATGACACATTCCCTTATTAACCCATGTTCCCACAATTTCTATCTTAAGCTAACCAAAGATTCAGTTGGGATATTTAATTGTTTTTTCGCTTAAGGCTAGTAATGTGGTAAAATATAGAACAAATGGGATTAAAAAGGCTTAAAGTGGCTAACAAAGGTAATTGAAGGGTAGGTTTATTTGGGATAAGTGAGCTAAACAAGTAATGGCATCAATCATATACATGCATATAGATACATTAAACATTGGACATATAGGATAAAACAAAATAAAGATTACAATCATAGAGAAGTGAACACACAAGAATAAAATATTTATGGTTAAATAATATAACCATGTAATTAGGTTCAAAATCCCACGGGTTGTGTGTTCTTAGCTTTTTAACTATGTTCCAGTTACAACTTCAAACAAGTTTAACACAAAAGATTTATTTTAAATTAGTAAAATTTTTCAAAAATAGGGTCTTAAAAAGAAACTTATTATTTTTCAATCAAGTAGAACATGCATGCAATTAACCTATTACTATGCAATTTATCCTATTCTGAATAAAAGAAAAACTAACTAAATATCCTATTTATTGGTGTTTTAAGGAAAAGAAATTACCTCTGGAAGTCAGGTACTGACCGACCTCCCCACACTTAAAGCTTTGCACCGTCCTCGGTCCCATTTGTCAGGAACAAAGGGGGGCTGGTAGCAGCATCTCCATCATCGGGACCGTCATGGCTCCCTGTGCTGGTAAATGAGGTAGAGTCTGGGGTGTCTGGGTCTTCTCTAGGTGGGTGGTTACCAACAAGTAGCTCCTTGAGGTATGTAAATCTGCGCTTGTTACGGCGCTCTCTTTGCTTTCCTTTCCGTTCAATCCGTTCTAGCCTTTCAAGTATCTGATTGAGCAGTTGGTTTATAGAAGGTGCTTGTGGTATGGAAGAAGAAGGAATATCTTCTGCTGGTTCCGTGCTCCGGTTGATAGTTGCTGCTGGAGGTCTGATATACTTCTCGTTAGGGACGTATTGATCATCTTGTGGAATCATGGCCTTGGTGTCCCCAGCTCTGTAGGAGACTCCGGCTGCTGAGACTAGATCTGAAACCAAGGTGGGAAAAGATAAGTTGTCCGCAATTTGTACGTGTCCCATAGCATGCCGAATGTGTCTTGGTAAATTGAGGTGCTGGTCTGTAAGGATACACCAGGTCCACGGTAACCTCAAAGTGGTTACTAGTCAAAATGATGGATCATTGGATAAACTCCAACTAACCTCGGGCTACTAGCTTCAGATCATGTCGCCCCAACTGATATGGATGTCCCTCTGAATTCAGCCTCCTCATCTAGAATACATCATCGGATGATACCATCTAAGCATCTCTTGAAAAAATAAGGCTCCTCCCATAAGAAATACTTGGCATCACTGAGCAACATCTTCACCTATTGTTTACTATATTCCTTTGGGATGAACCTCATAGCCTTGTAATTTGCAATATCTACAAACTATGGGCTCTTTGTATAGCAAAGAGTTGCTCATCAGAAAAGGTCTCATTCACCAGAATGGGTTGTTATTCACCATCTTCAGGCTCAATCCTAGAGAGGTGGTCAGCCACTTGATTCTGTGACCTTTTCCTGTCTCTAATCTCAATATCAAACTCTTGAAGAAGGAGCACCCACCTGATCAATCTTGGTTTAGCATCCTATTTGGTTAGAAGGTACTTAAGAGCAATATGGTTAGTATAAACAATAACCTTATAACCAATCAAATAGGACCTAAACTTATCAAAAGCAAAAACTATAGCTAATTGTTCTTTTTCTGTAGTTGTGTAATTCTATTGCACATCATTTAGCACACGGCTAACATAATAAATAACGTGCACAAGCTTGTCTTATCTCTACCCTAAGACAGCTCCTATAGCATGATCATTGGCACCACACATAAATTCAAACGGTAAATCCCAGTTAGGAAGAGCTATGATGGGTGCAGAGATAAGATGAGTTTTCAGAGTCTCAAAAGCATGCAGACAATTATCATCAAAGCAAAAAGGAATGTTCGCAACCAAGAGGTTGCTCAGAGGTTTAGAAATTTTAGAAAAATCATTTATAAACCTTCTATAAAATCTTGCATATCCTAAGAAACTCCGGATTGCCTTTACATTGGTGGGTGATGATAATTTTTCAATTACCTCCACCTTAGTTTTATCAACCTCTATTCCTTTCCTTGAATTTGGTGTCCAAGAACAATACCTTCAGTTACCATAAAATGGTATTTTTTCCAATTCAAAATAAGGTCTGTTTCTTGGCACTGCTTCAAAACTAAGGAAAGGTGTCTCAGGCAAGAATCAAAAGAATTACCAAATACAGAAAAATTATCCATAAATACCTCAATAAAATTTTCAACCATGTGAGAAAATATGGAAATCATACACCTTAGAAAAGTTTCTGGGGGCATTTTACAGTCCAAACGGCATTCTTCAGTAAGCAAATACACTAAAGGAACAAGTGAAAGCCAACTTCTCTTGATCTTGAGGGTCCACTGCAATCTAATTATATCCAGAATAACTATCTAAAAAATAATAAAATGCATGTCCAGCTAACCTCTCAAGAATTTGATCAACAAAAGGCAAGGGTAAGTGGTCCTTCCGAGTTGCAGTGTTGAGCCTCATGTAGTCAATGCATATACGCCACCTGGTGATGATCTGTGTAGAAATTAGCTCATTCTTCTCATTCTTGACCACTATCACGCCTCCTTTCTTGGGAACCACCTGCACGAGACTCACCCATGGACTGTCAGAAATTGGGTAAATTATCTCGGCTTCTCAGAGCTTCATAACCTCTTTCTAAACTACCTCTTTTATAGTTGGATTTAGCCGCCTCTGTGGTTGCACTACTGGTTTAGCATCCTCCTCAAGTAGAATCTTGTGCATACACATAGCCATACTTATCCCTTTCAGGTCACTAATAATCCATCCAAGAGCTATTTTGTGGCTTCTAAGCACCTTTATCAATGCCTCCTCTTCATCAAGACTCAAAGAGGAGCTAATGATCAATAGATAGGAATCTTGCTCATCTAGAAAAGCATACATCAGAGAGGGAGGCAAGGGCTTCGACTCAAGCTTAGGTGGCCCTTTCTCCTTGCTAGGCGTGTTTGGTTCCCCCTCTTGTGGTGGTGAATCATCAATCTCTAGCAAACTATCCTCTTAAGGGGGTTTCAAAATACTATCAAGCTCTTCCACTTCAAAGACCTCTTGAATCAATGGCTCAATAAGGTCGACTCTCATACATCCCTCAGAATCACTAGGATGTTACAAGGCCTCAAGCATATTAAGAACAACCTCTTCATTATTGACTCTCAGAGTCAACTTACCCTTTTGCCCATAAATAAGGGCTCTTCCTGTAGCTAGAAAAGGTCTTTCCAACATAATGAAAGCATTCACATCTTCTTCTATATCCAGTATCACAAAATCAATAGGAAAAATGAATGGTCCTACTTTTACTAGTAATATCTCCAATGGTGCAAAGAATTAAAAAGCTTCCCAGATCTTGCATCTTCTTTGGGAAATCCTTCTGGATAATTGCACTCCATTTCTTGGTGAGCACCACGGTTTTACTCTCTTTCCAATTCCTCTTGTTGGACAACAATTTCTTCATGAATTTAGAATAGAGAGGCATTTACTCCAAAACCTCAGAAAAGAGAATGTTGATCTGAAGATTTCTGAAGACTTCTAGGAATCTTAAAAATTGCTTGTCTTTGGATGCCTTCTGAAGCCTCTAAGGATATGGCATTATGGGCTTGTACTCAGGCACTAGAGATTTCACTTTATATTGCTCAACATCAACCGAAAAAGGGTTGCTTAGGTGCCTCTCAGGGCTCTTGAGCTTTTTCTGGAGCTTTTTTTTTCAACCGGCTCCTCACTAACTTGTGCTTCTGAACTTGCTATCTTACCACTTCTCAGATATATGGTCTTGTACTCTTCCTTTGGGTTAGGAACTGTATCACTAGGGAAGGTGTGAGGAGGCCTCTCAGCTACTTGCTTGCTCAACTGACCTAATTGAACTTCCAAGTTTCTAATCGAAGCTTTGGTTTTCTACATGAAACTATTTGTGTTCTTGGAGAGTTCTACAACTAGAGATTCCAAGTCAGAAGGTTTTTGAGAAGGAGAGGACGCATGGTATTGTTGAGGAGACTGAAATTGATGGTTATTGTTGTTGAAATTATTCTGATTGAAATTAACCTGAGCAGAGTTATTGTTGTTGAAGTTTGGTTGGCTCTGTGGTTGATTTTTCCATCCAAAATTTGGGTGATTCCTCCACCCCAGATTGTAAGTCTTGGAAAAAGGATCATTATTAGGGGATCTTGAGGAAATGCTCCATGTAATTAACCTGTTCAAAGGGAAATTGACCATAATCATAACTCTCACCTTGAAGAAATTCACTATCCATGTCATAAGAAACATCTTGGGTATTAATAGCTGAAACTTGTAATCCACCCAAGTGTTGAGTAATGGCATTTATCTGTTGAGACATGGCTTTATTCTGAGCAAGAATAGTGTCCAAAGCATCTAGTTCTATGACTCCTTTCCTTATGACAGTCCTCTCAGAAGAGTATAAATACTGGTTGTTAGCAACTATCTCAATTAATTCTAGAGCCTCTTCAGTGGGCTTCTTCGTGTGAAGGGATCTTACTGAAAAATTATCCAAAGAAGTCCTAGCAGTTTGAGTAATCCCATCATAAAAGATCTACAACTCTATCCAGTCCAGAAATATGTCGGGAGGGGACTTTCTGAGCATAACCTTGTACCTCTCCTAAGCATCATAGAGAGATTCACCCTTTTGTTTCCTGAAGGTCTGAACATCAGTCCTTAGCTTGGTCAGCCTTTGAGGTGGAAATAATTTAGTCAAAAATCTGCTAATCACATTGTCCTATGTAACTAGGCCTTTGATAAACCCAAATTTTGTGGTTTATCTTGTGTAGAAATTAGGAGATTTTATCAATATTTTTCACACTTATTTATATAAATTGCATGGTTTTGTGTTTCCTTCCTAATTTTGCTTCATGGTTTAAAACATGCTTCTTTAACCCTAAAAACAACAATTTTTAATCCTCTTCTATTACCATTCGATGCTGTGATTTGTTAAGTGGATTCAGGATCTACAGGGCAAGACTGGTCTAGAAGATGGAAAGGAAGTATGCACAGGTGGAAAGGACATGAAGAATGGAGCTTTGGAAAATTGGTGGCGACGCACACGCGTGGCTGACGCACACGTGTGGCCGTGTGTAACTGGGACTGGCGCGCATAGGCTGGCGCACTCGCGTGGTGATGCGAAATCTCACCGACGCGCACGCGTGGCCGACGCACACGCGTGACGCCTAGCACGTGACCTTATTAATGAAATCGTGACTGGAAATTTCTGCAAGGCTCCAGGCCCAATTTGAGTTGAATTCTGTATGGAAAAGACCCAAGGAACCAAGGGGGAAAGGGGGGACTCACTCATTCACACCATACAGATAATTTTAGCTAATTTTTTGTTCTTGTTTTCTAGAGAGAGAAACTCTCACTTCTCTCTAGATTTAGTTTGTTTTGATCTTTCTTTGTTGAATTTCTGAATTAGGTCTTGTTAATTCTAGTTTCAATCACTTAATTTGAGTTCTCTAGTTATAATTTTATTTAGATCTTGTGTTGAATTTGTGTTTTCTTGTCATTTCTCCTTTTCTTTCCATTTTATGAACTTTGTTGATTTTGAATTTCTCTTAGTGCAATGATGTTTTCTATGATTGATAGTGTTATTTGAGTTGTTTTCTATTGATAATTGTTTATGGGTACTTGTAATTTTCAATTGATTTTGCAATTTAAACATGTCTTTAGTTAGTGCATACCATGTGTTTGATGAAATATTTCCTTTGATTATGGAGTAGTTTTCTATACTCTTGGCCTAGGCTAAGGGAATTGGGAGACCTTGAGTCATTGGGTCTAATTGATTTGGTGATTTGAGAACCCTTAGTGGTCATTTTGATACCCTTTGACGCTAATCTACTACTAAGCCAATTAGTAGATAGATTAGGACTTATGAGTTGAAATTGACCAAGCCATTTGACATACTTCACTTGTAGCAGTAGACTTAATGGGCTTGGTTCCTCATAATTATCAATATATGGTTATTAGACAAGGATGGTGATCCCAATTCCTATGCCTAGCCAAGAGTTCCTTCTTATAAATTCATATTTGAAACCCAAAAATTCCAATTGCTTGATTCTTGTTATAGTTAGTTTAGTTGTTCATTTAGTCTTAGAATAGAAGTAGCTTTATATGTTACCTTGTTAGATTAAATTTACTTATACCTTGCTTTAATTGCTTGATTTAGTTTCTTGTACTTTAAGATTTCTTGCATGTTAAGTTTAGTAGTTTAAATTCTTGTTTATGACTCCCAACCCCGAAATTCTAACCAATATTGATGCACACGTTTGCCCATTCTCTTGAGGACGACCCGAGATTAATACTCTCGGTTACTTTTTATTGGGGTTGACTTTGTGACAACCATATCAAAATTTGATCAAGAGAATTATTTGTCGGCCTAGGACTATACAATGACAATGATTTGATTTTTGAGAAATTCTAGGCCGACGATAATTCCCCCCTCTATCAAATTTTTGGCACCGTTGCCAGGGAATGGTTGCAACGTGTGCTTTGATATTGGTTATGTGAATATGTGAATATTGTAAATAGTTTACTTGCTTTAATTAGTTTGTTTTTTAGTTTAGATTTTCTCTAATGCATGAGCTATGACTTCTAAGTTGAATGATTTAGTCTCAACCGAATCCTAGCTTAACCGAATTTGACCCTGAAATTGAAAGAACCTTACTACATACTCAGCAAGCTAGGCGTCGGTTGGATTACACGGCTTGTGCTTCGGCCTCTCTTGAGAAACCTTTCGAAATACTAGACGGAACCGAGAGTGATCTAGAGTCCATATTCAACGAAGGAACTTCCTATCCTTCTATTGGCACTACTGATATATCCTTACATACTACAGGTGAAAAATGAATGGCAGAGCCACGTAGGATTACCTTGCACGAACAAGGAGCACCGGATCTCATTCTTCAACCGTTGCAATCTAGGTATCCGAATCTTGATTTTAATTTTGAGCTGAAGAATAGTCTAATTAACTTGCTTCCTAAGTACCATGGACTACCTGGCCAAGACCCCATTAGGCATTTGAGAGACTTTCAAGTAGCTTGTTCTACGGCTTGAAGGCATGGTGCCGATGAGATTGCTATCATGGTTTTTGCTTTTCCTTTCTCTCTTGAGGGACAAGCAAAAGAATGGTTCTACTCCCAACCTGATGAAGTGGTGACTGAATGAGACCTATTGAGAAGAGAGTTCTTAGATAATTTCTTTCCTCCAGAGAAGATCGACTACATCCGGAAGGAAATTTTCGATATAATGCAAAGAGACTAAGAGACACTCTATAAATATTGGACTCGAGTTACGAGGTTGTTAGAATCTTGTCCACATCATGGGTTAGACACTCATTTTCTCATTAGCTATTTCACTGGAGGTCTTTGTACATCGGATAAGAGATTGCTTACCACCTTTAGTGGTGGTTCTCTTTCTAAGAACAAGATGGCGGCGAAAGCATGGAGTTTGATCAATGATGTCGCCGAAGCTACCCAACATGTGAGAGTGAGGAATAATCCTCCCAAGAGTGTGGTGGAAGCACCTCCTTCCGAATCAGCTTTGACTAAAGTGCTTGGAGAAATGACCACTCTCCTCAAGGAGATTCACCAAAGACAAAAGGCATCTCAATCAATCCAAGCCATCCAAACCCCACCTCAAATCCTCCAACTTGAAGTTCCTCCTAGAGTGTGTGGTTTATGCTCTATTACCATACATTACACCGACTAATGCCATCAAGTCTAAGAGGATTACACTCTTGCGGTAGCCAACAACTACAACAACTGTCCACCCTATCAATCTCAAGGTCAAAGCAATTATTCCCATGGTAATAGCTCCAATCAAGGGTGGAGGGACAATGCTCAAGAAAACAACCACAATCAAAGATGGAACCAAGGTAACTCATCTTCTCAATACCACAACAACCACCAATCTTTTTCCCAATACCATAACAATAACCACCAAGCCAACCAAAACCACCATAATCAATCATACCAACACTTACAACAAAACCAAAACAACCACCCTAGATACCAAGCACCTCACCAAAGACAATAACCCAACCAACCTTCCTCTTCCACAACCCAAGGTGATGACTCTCACCGTACACTCTACCAAGAGCAAGAGAGGCTTAGGGTTATGATAGAGAAAAATTAAGAGAACACTAAGAATCTCAATGCATAATTTAGTAACATGAGTGCTCAAATGTCCAATATAGCCGAAATGCTCTCAAGGATGTCCCTACCTTCCACTAATAATATCAACACCAATCAAGCCTCAAGTTTTTCTAGCCTTCCATCCCAACCCCTTCCTAACTTAAAGGGCGGTCTCAACATCATCACTCTATGGTCGGGGACTACATTGGAAGAAATACCTCCTAGGCCCATGGAAGACATCCATGAGGAGGAAGTGGTTGTTGAAGTTCAACATGAGAAAGATGAGGGAGACACAAAGCAAGAGGAAGAAGAAGTGAGCCTTAAGGAGCCCAAGAGGAAGGCCATAGTGGATGAATCCATTCCTATTCCATCCCCTTCCATGGTAAAGAAGGCCAAGAAAACTCCAGAGTTTGATCTAAACATGCTTCAAGTATTCAAGAAGGTTGAGGTAACCATTCCACTTCTTGATGCCATTCAATGAATTTCGAAGTATGCTAAGTTTTTAAAGGACTTGTGCACCCACAAAGATAGGATTGGTGAGTTGGAAACATTGTCCTCGGGTAGTTCCATCTCCTCATTGATGAAATCCATTTCGGAAAAGTGTAGTGACCCCGGACCATGTTTAGTATCTTGTTGGATTGGTGGAGTTGCCTTTTATGATTGCATGTGTGATTTAGGGGCTTGTGTGAGTATCATGCCACTCTCTATATTTGCAAGGTTGAATTTAGCTCCATTGAAAAGGTCAGCCGTCAAATTTGTCTTAGCCAACAAGAGTGTGATCACCGTAGTAGGGATAGCGGAAGATGTGCTTGTGACAATCAAGGATTTAGTGTTTCCGGTTGATTTCTATATCTTTGAAATGCCTCCGACGGATAATGGAAGTTCTTCCTCCGTTTTGCTTGGTAGACCTTTCTTGAAGACCTGTAAATTTAAATTGGATGCCTTTACCGGCACATACTCTTTTGAGGTAGGTGACAAGACCATCAAGTTTAACTTGGAAGAGGCCATAAGACATCCACCTGAAGAGCACTCTGTTCTCCGATGTGATGTAATTGATGAGGTAGTAGTGGAGATACAAAGAGAAGATCACAACAGGTTGTACTATCCTGTTATTGAAGGGAAGGATAAACATAAGGATAAACAAGAGAAAGCCGATGAGGATGAGCTTCATGATCATGGTGAAAAAGAACCTCAACTTGAAGTTTAAACTGAATTGAAGCCTCTACCTTCTCACTTGAAATATGCATTCCTTGAAATATGCATTCCTTAAGTTGTGTGTCTTTTTGTGTTTTTCTCTTTCATCATAAAATTCAAAAAAAAATATCTTTTCTTCATTCTACTCATAATTTTTGAAAAATTAGCATTAAATTAATCATCAAATTTAAAAATCATATCTTTTTCAAATCATATCTTTTCCAATCAAATCCTTTCAATCATATCTTTTTCAAAACTTTCTAACAATTTTTTATCTCTCTCTCTTCATTTTTCGAAAATCTTCACCCATTTTTATTTATTTTTTTTAATTTATTTTATTTTTGAAATAAATAAACAAATAAATAAAAATATTTTTTTCTCTATTTTACATCATCTCCCTTTCTCCATCATGGATCTAAGTGGAAATGAACAGCCAGAAGGACTCTGGGGTCATATGCTAACCCCACTACTACTTCATATGGGAGTAGTATCAGTATACCCTCCATTGGAGTCAGTAGCTTTGAGTTGAATCCTCAGCTCATTATCATGGTGTAGCAAAGTTGCTAGTATTTTGGTCTTCCACAAGAAGAACCTACAGAGTTTCTGGCACAATTTTTACAAATTGCTGACACAATCTATGATAAGAAAGTAGATCAGGATGTTTACAGACTATTACTGTTTCTATTTGCTGTAAAAGACCAAGCTAAGAGGTGGTTAAATAACCAACCTAAGGCTAGCATAAGGACATGGAAACAGCTGTCAGAAAAATTCCTGAATCAATATTTCCCTCCAAAAAGGATGACACAGCTAAGGCTGGACATCCAAGGCTTTAAACAAGGAGATAATGAATCTCTTTATGATGCCTGGGAGAGATACAGAGAGATGCTAAGAAAATGCCCCTCTGAAATGTTTTCAGAGTGGGTTCAGTTAGACATTTTCTATTATGGACTTATAGAAAGAGCTCAGATTTCTCTAGATTACTCAGCTGGTGGATCTATCCACATGAGAAAGATAATTGAAGAAGCTCAAGAGCTCATTGATACAATTGCCAGAAATCAGCATCTGTACCTAAGCAGTGAACCTTCCATGAAAGAAGAGGCTAGAACAGTGACTGCTGAACTGAGTCCTGCAGAACAAGCTACTGAATTCAATCAGCAATTGGATTTTCTAACAAAATAGTTAGCCGAATTCAAGGAGATACTACAAGAGACAAGAATGGCTAATATAAATATGGAAGTACAATTAAAGCAAACAAAGCAGCAGCTGTCAAAACAAATAATAGAAGAGTGCCAAGCAGTTCAATTGAGAAGTGGGAAAACATTAGATGCCCCACCTCAAGGTAGCAGGAAGCCAAGAAATGAGCAAACTACCCAAAATCCATCTGAGGACAGTAAGAGCCCAGAGAGGAATAATTCTGGCAATCAAACGCCAGAAATCGGGTGGAAAGCTGGCGTTGAACACCCAAACCATGCTCAGTCCTGGCGTTCAATGCCAGAAACAAGCAAGGAATTGGCGTTGAACGCCCAAAAGAAGCACAGTTCTGGCGTTCAGACGCCAGGAACAGGTGAGGAGTTGGCGTCCAACACTCTAGCTTCTAACCCTGGCATTCAAATGCGAGTGAGGGATCAGACATACACAAGTGCTGATAACAACCCCTCTAAAAAAGCTTCTCCAACCACCTCTATAAGAAATAAACCTGCAGCAACTAAGGTTGAGGAATATAAAGCCAAGATACCTTATCCTCAAAAACTCCGCCAAGAGGAGAAGGATAAGCAATTTGCTCGCTTTGCAGATTATCTCAGGACTCTTGAAATAAAGATTCCGTTTGCAGAGGCACTTGAGCAAATACCTTCTTATGCCAAGTTCATGAAAGAGATCTTGAATCATAAGAAGGATTGGAGAGAAACTGAAAGAATTCTCCTCACTGAAGAATGCAGTGCAGTCATTCTGAAAAGCTTTCTTGAAAAGCTTAAAGACCCTGGGAGCTTTCTGATACCATGCATATTAGAAGGTAATTGCACCAAGACAGCTTTATGTGATCTTGGGACAAGCATCAACCTAATACCTGCATCCACCATTAGAAAGCTTGGTTTAACTGAAGAAGTTAAACCAACCTGGATATGTCTCCAACTTGCTGATGGCTCCATTAAACACCCATCAGGCATGATTGAGGACATGATTGTTAGGATTGGGCCACTCGCCTTTCCCACTGACTTTGTAGTGCTGGAAATGGAGGAGCACAAGAGTGCTACTCTCATCCTAGGAAGACCTTTCCTAACAACTAGACGAACTCTCATTGATATCCAAAAGGGGGAAGTCACCCTGAGAGTCAATGAGGATGAGTTTAAGTTGAATGCTATCAATGCCATGCAGCATCCAGACACACCAAAAGACTGCATGAAAGTTGATCTTATTGACTCTTTGGTAGAGGAGATCAACATGGCTGAGAGTCTCGAATCAGAGTTGGAAGATATCTTTAAAGATGTTCAGCCTGATCTTGAGGATTCAGAGGAATTGAAAGGGCCTCTGAAATTTCCTCAGGAAGAGGAAAAACCTCCTAAACCCGAGCTCTAACCATTACTACCATCCCTAAAATATGCATTTCTGGGAGAACGTGACACTTTTCCAGTGATCATAAGCTCTGCTTTAAATCCACAGGAAGAGGAAGCACTAATTCAAGTGCTAAGGACACACAAGACACCTCTTGGGTGGTCCATAGGTGACCTTAAGGGCATAAGCCTAGCTAGATGCATGCACAAGATCTTATTGGAGGACAATGCTAAGCCAGTGGTTCAACCACAGAAGCGGCTAAATCCAGCCATGAAGGAAGTGGTGCAGAAAGAGGTCACCAAATTACTGGAGGCTGGGATTATTTATCCTATTTTTGATAGCCCCTGGGTGAGCCCTGTCCAAGTTGTCCCTAAAAAGGGAGGCATGACAGTGGTTCGTAATGAAAAAAATGAACTGGTTCCTACAAGAACAGTTACAGGGTGGCGCATGTGTATTGACTACAGAAGGCTCAATACAGCCACCAGAAAGGATCATTTTCCTTTACCATTCATAGACCAGATGCTAGAAAGACTAGCAGGTCATGATTATTACTGTTTTTTGGATGGCTATTCAGGCTACAACCAAATTACAGTAGATCCCCAGGATTAAGAGAAAACAGCATTCACATATCCATCTGGAGTGTTTGCTTACAGAAGGATGCCATTTGGGCTGTTTAATGCGCCTGCAACCTTTCAGAGATGCATGCTCTCTATTTTCTCTGATATGGTGGAAAAATTTCTAGAAGTCTTCATGGATGACTTCTCAGTATATGGAGACTCATTCAGCTCCTGTCTTGATCACCTGACACTGATTTTGAAAAGATGCCAAGAGACCAACCTGGTTTTAAACTGGAAAAAATGTCACTTTATGGTGACTGAAGGGATTGCCCTTGGACATAAAATTTCAAACAAGGGAATAGAGGTGGATCAAGCTAAAATAGAAGTAATTGAAAAATTACCACCACTTGCCAATGTTAAGGCAATCAGAAGCTTTCTGGGGCATGCAGGATTCTATAGGAGGTTTATAAAGGATTTTTCAAAAATTGCAAAACCTCTAAGCAACCTGCTAGCTGCTGACACACCATTTGTGTTTGACACAGAGTGCCTGCAGGCGTTTGAAACTCTGAAAGCTAAGCTGGTCACAGCACCAGTTATCTCTGCACCAGAATGGACATTACCATTCGAATTAATGTGTGATGCCAGTGATCACGCCATTGGTGCAGTACTGGGGGCAGAGGCATGACAAGCTTCTGCATGTCATTTATTATGCTAGCCGTGTTTTAAATGATGCCCAAAAAAATTACACAACCACAGAAAAGAAATTACTTGCAGTGGTCTATGCCATTGACAAGTTTAGATCATACTTAGTAGGATCAAAAGTGATTGTGTACACTGACCATGCTGCTCTTAAATATCTACTCACAAAGCAGGATTCAAAACCCAGGCTCATAAGATGGGTGTTGCTTCTGCAATAGTTTGATATAGAAATAAGAGACAGAAAAGGAACAGAGAATCAAGTGGCTGATCATCTGTCCCGGATAGAGCCAGTAGAAGGGACGTCCTTCCCCTTTCTTAAAATCTCTGAGACCTTTTCGGATGAGCATTTGTTTGCCATTCAGGAAATACCATGGTTTGCAGACATTGCAAACTATAAAGCTGCAAGGTTCATACCCAAGGAGTACAGCAGGCAACAAAAGAAAAAATTAATTACCGATGCAAAGTACTACTTGTGGGATGAACCCTATCTCTTTAAGAGATGTGCAGACGGCATAATCCGTAGGTGTGTGCCTAAAGAAGAAGCACAAAGGATCTTATGGCATTGCCATGGGTCACAATATGGAGGTCATTTCGGAGGTGAGCAAACAGCCACCAAGGTCCTCCAATGTGGTTTCTACTGGCCTACACTTTACAGAGATTCCCGAGAGTTTATACGTAACTGTGACAGTTGCCAGAGAGCTGGTAATTTGCCTCATGGTTATGCCATACCTCAACAAGGAATCTTGGAGATTGAGCTGTTTGATGTATGGGGTATTGATTTCATGGGGCCTTTCCCACCATCATACTCAAACACTTATATTCTGGTGGCAGTTGACTATGTATCAAAATGGGTAGAGGCCATTGCCACACCCACCAATGATACTAAAACAGTGCTGAAGTTCCTCCAGAAACATATCTTCAGCAGGTTTGGTGTCCCTAGGGTACTAATCAGTGATGGGGGCATTCACTTCCGCAACAAACAGCTTTACTCTGCCATGGTTCGGTATGGGACTCGCCACAAGGTGGCGACTCCATATCATCCACAGACAAATGGACAAGCTGAAGTTTCTAACAGAGAACTAAAAAAAATCCTAGAACGGACTGTAAGTACCCGTAGAAAGAATTGGGCACGAAGCTTGGATGATGCTCTGTGGGCTTACAGAACAGCATTCAAGACTCCTATAGAGACCTCTCCATACCAACTTGTGTATGGTAAGGCTTGTCACCTGCCTGTAGAACTGGAACATAAGGCCTACTGGGCAACCAGATTCCTAAACTTTGATGCCAAATTAGCTGGAGAAAAAAGATTGCTCCAGCTGAATGAGCTAGAGGAATTCAGATTCACTGCTTTCGAAAATGCCAAGCTTTATAAAGAGAAATAAAAAAGGTGGCATGACAGAAAGCTGTCATCCAGAATCTTTGAACCAGGACAAAAGGTTCTGTTGTTTAACTCTAGGCTCAGGCTATTCCCCGGGAAACTGAAATCCCGGTGGAGGGGACCATATGTGATTACAAGTGTATCACCATACAGTTATGTGGAGCTTCAAGATATTGATTCTGATAAGAAGTTTATTGTTAATGGATAGAGAATCAAGCACTATCTTGAAGGCAATGTTGAGCAAGAGTGCTCAAGGCTGAGACTAGATTAAAAGCTCAGCAAGGTCCAGCTAAAGACAATAAAGAAGCGCTTGCTGGGAGGCAACCCAACCATTAGCTAACTTTTTCTGTTATTTGATTCTATTTTTTTATTTTAATTGCATGAGCTTAATATTAACAAGGTAAAGAATCAATTGCATAAGTTCACAGGGCTACAGAAGGATTCAGAGCACAAAACAGGAAAAAGGAGCTCACTGGCAAGAAAACGCCAGTAAAAGGCTATTTTGGGCATTCAACGCCCAAAAGAAGCATCCACTGGGCGTTGAACGCCAGTAAGGATAGCCATATGGGCATTAAACGCCAGAAAGAAGCATCTTCTAGGCGTTGAACGCCAGAAAGAAGCATCTTCTGGGCGTTTAACGCCAGATTGACAGCATCCTGGGAGTTTAGAAAACGGCCCAGTGACAAAGGAGTTCCTGGCGTTCAACGCCAGAAAGAAGCAACAGCTGGGCGTTGAACGCCCAAGAGAAGCAGCATTTGGGCGTTAAACGCCCAAAACATGCAGCATTTGGGCGTTTAACCCAGGATGGTGGGGAGGAGGTAAACTCGTTTTTGTTTCACATTTTTTATTTTAATTTTAATTTTCATGTTTCAATTCATGATTTCTTGCGTAAACATGTTACAAACCCTAATTTCCAAAAACCTTAATTTCTAAAAACCCTACTTTAAAAATATCAAATGTATCTTAATCCATAAACATAAATTCTCTTTCAATCCAATCCAACTCTTTTTCAAATTTTCCAAAACAAATCTATCTCTTTTCCTTCTAAAATCTTTTCAACTCATCAATATCTTTTTCAAATCTTCACATTATCTTTTTTTCAAAATCCAAATTTATCTTTTTCAAATATCTTTCATTTCTTTTCAATCTTAAATCACATCTTTTCATATCATACTTATCTTTTATAAATCATATCTTCTATCTTATCTTTTTAACATTTTCGAAAACCCACCCCTCTCCCTTTTAAAGCCACATTCGGCCTCCCTCCTCCCATCTACCATTCGCCACTAGCTCTCCTTCTATCCCTCTCCTTTCTTTTCTTTTGCTTGAGGACAAGCAAACCTCTAAGTTTGGTGTGTTTATCCGTGATCACTAAACCATACCCACTAAGATCATGGCTCCTAAAGGAAAACAACCCACTCCAAGAGGCAAGAAAGAGAGTATTCCAAAACCACTTTGGAATCAAGGGAAGTTCTTAACCAAAGAATATTCAGACCATTACTACAAAATAATGGGTCTAAGATCAGTGATCCCGAAAGTCAAGTTCGATCTGAAAGAAGATGAATATCCGGAGATCCAAGAGCAGATTCGAAACAGGAACTGGGAAATCCTAGCTAATCCTGAAACAAAAGTGGGAAGAAATATGGTTCAGGAGTTCTACGCTAATCTATGGCAAACAGACAGGCAGAGAATATCTGGAACTGCCCTCTATGACTATCGGACTTTGGTCAGAGGAAAGATTGTTCACATCCACCCTGACAAAATCAGGGAGATCTTTAAGCTACCTCAGCTGAAAGATGACCCAGACTCCTTCAATAGGAGAATGATGAGAACAAACAAGGGCTTGGATAAGATTCTAGAGGATATATGCATCCCTGGAGCCAGTGGACCACCAGCAGCAAGGGTGTCCCAAATCAACTCAAGAGAGAAGATCTCAAACCAGTCGCCAGAGGATGGTTGGACTTCATTGGGCGTTCTATATTGCCCACTAGCAACTGTTCTGAAGTCACCGTTAAAAGAGCAGTGATGATCCATTGCATTATGTTGGGAAAAGAAGTGGAAGTTCATCAACTGATCCCATCTAAATTTTACATACTTGCAAACAAGAACTCCAAAGATGTCAGGTTGGCTTATCCAAGCTTAATCTCTATGCTCTGCAAAGATGCTGGAGTAAGGATGGGAATAACGGAGTACATCTCAGTAGAGCAACCAATCACTAAAACCACAATGGAAAAATAACAAGTGCAGGATGACCCCATCAAGAGGAGAGCACAAGAATTTCTCCCAGAAATCCCTCAATTTGAATATTGGGAACATCTTGAAGCATCTGTTACTAAATTGCAAGAAGCTATGGACCAAATAAAAGAAGAACAGCAAAACCAAAACAGCATGCTTTGCAAACTGCTCAGGGAACAAGAAGAGCAAGGGCGTGACTTAAAGGAACTGAAGCGTCAGAAGTTATCTCTTGAAGGACCAAGCACCCCACAGACTAGAGGAACATCCACATCCCAAATTCAAGGTTGTTGAGTTCTAATCTTAGCCTTAACTCTGTGATAATTGTTCTTATTTAAGTTTTACCTTAGAAGTTATAGTAGTAGTTAGTAGTTATTTTATCTCCAATTAAGCTATAATTTATTTTTCTCATCATCATTAAACATGAATAAAATAGAAGATTTTCTTTAGAATAAGGAGGCAATATTTTTCGAGTTTTAATAAAAGAAATTCTAATTATTTACATGTGGTGACAATGCTTTCTGCCTTCTGAATGAATGCCTGAACAGAGCATATGTCTTTGGAATTTGATGTTCTTGAATGTTAAATATGTTGGCTCTTGAAAGAATGATGAACATGAGACATATTATTGATAATCTGAAAAATCATAAAAATGATTCTTGACGCAAGAAAAAGCAGTGAATACAAAGCTTGCAGAAAAAAAAGTATATGCGAAAAAAAAAAAGAGAGAGAAAAAGCAAGAAGAAAAAGCCAATTGCCCTTAAAACCAAAAGGTAAGGGTAATAAAAAGGATCCAAGGCTTTGAGCATCAGTGGATAGGAGGGCCTAAGGGAATCAAATCCTGGTTTAAGCGGCTAAACCAAGCTGTCCCTAACCATGTGCTTGTGGCGTGAAGGTGTCAAGTGAAAACTTGAGACTGAGCGGTTAAAGTCAAGATCCAAAGCAAAAAGAAGAGTTTGCTTAAGAACCCTGGACACCTCTAATTGGGGACTTTAGCAAAGCTGAGTCACAATCTGAAAAGGTTCACCCAATTATGTGTCTGTGGCATTTATGTATCCGGTGGTAATACTGGAAAACAAAGTGCTTAGGGCCACGACCAAGACTCATAAAAGTAGCTGTGTTCAAGAATCAACATACTGAACTAGGAGAATCAATAACACTATCTGAATTCTAAGTTCCTATAGATGCCAATCATTCTGAGCTTCAATGGATAAAGTGAGATGCCAAAACTGTTCGGAAGCAAAAAGCTACTAGTCCCGCTCATTTAATTAGAATTTGAGCAAAAACTCTGAGATATTATTGCTTTGTGACTTATTTGTATTCTATTTTATTTGTCTAGTTGCTTGGGGACAAGCAACAGTTTAAGTTTGGTGTTGTGATGAGCGGATATTTTATACGCTTTTTGGGGTTAATTTCATGTAGTTTTTAGGACGTTTTAGTTAAGTTTTTAGTATACTTTCATTAGTTTCTAGGAAAAATTTATATTTCTGGACTTTACTATGAGTTTGTGTGTTTTTCTGTAATTTCAGGTATTTTCTGGCTGAAATTGAGGGAGTTGAGCAAAAAATCTGATTCGGGCTGAAAAAGGACTGCTGATGCTGTTGGATTCTGACCTCTCTGCACTCGGAATGGATTTTCTGGAGCTAAAAGAGTCCAATTGGCGGGCTTTCAATTGCGTTGGAAAGTAGACATCCAGGGCTTTCCAGCAATATATAATAGTCCATACTTTGCTCAAGGATAGATGACGTAAACTGGCGTTTAACGCCAGTTCCATGTTGCAGTCTGGCGTCCAGCGCCAGAAACAGGTTACAAGTTGGAGTTCAACGCCAGAAACAGGTTACAACCTGGCGTTGAACGCCCAAAACAGCCCAGGCACGTGAGAAGCTTAAGTCTCAGCCCCAGCACACACCAAGCGGGCCCCAGAAGTGGATTTCTGCACTATCTATCATAGAGATTTATTTGGTAACTCATGACATTTTAGATCTGAACTTTGTACTCTTTGATGGCATGAGTCTCTGAACTCCATTGTTGGGGGTGAGGAGCTCTGCTGTGTTTCGATGAATTAAGGCAACTATTTCTGTTTTCTATTCAAACACGCTTGTTTCTATCTAAGATGTTTATTCGCACTTCATTATGATGGATGTGATGATCCGTGACACTCATCATCATCCTCAACCTATGAACGCATGCCTGACAACCACCTCCGTTCTACCTTCGATTGAATGAATATCTTTTGGATTTCTTAATCAGAATCTTCGTGGTATAAGCTAGAATCCATTGGCAGCATTCTTGAGAATCCGAAAAGTCTAAACCTTGTTTGTGGTATTCCGAGTAGGATTCAGGGATTGAATGACTGTGACGAGCTTCAAACTCACAAGGGCTGGGCGTAGTGACAGACGCAAAAGGATCAATGGATCCTATTCCAGCATGAGTGGGAACCGACAGATGATTAGCCGTGCGGTGACAGCACACCTGGACCTTTTTCACTGAAAGGACGGATGGTAGCCATTGACAACGGTGATCCACCAACACACAGCTTGCCATAGGAGGAACCTTGCGTGCGTAAAGAAGAAGACAGGGAGAAAGCAGAGATTCATAAGACAAAGCATCTCCAAAACTCCAACATATTCTCCATTACTGCATAACAAGTATTTAATCCATGCTCTTTTATTCTTCGCAATTCATACTGATAATTATAATTGATTTCCTGACTAAGATTTACAAGATAACCATAGATTGCTTCAAACCAACAATCTCCGTGGGATCGACCCTTACTCACGTAAGGTATTACTTGGACGACCCAGTGCACTTGCTGGTTAGTGGTACGAGTTGTGAAAAGTGTGATTCACAATTCGCACACCACCGGCCAAGGTTGATGTCATTACTAGTTTACCTCACCCCTCTTCTGTGAGGGAGATCCGCTCCTTTTTGGGGCATGCAGGATTTTATAGGCGCTTCATCAAGGATTTTAGCAAGATTGCCCTGCCATTATCCCGCTTGTTACAGAAAGATGTGGAATTTGAGTTTGATGATGTTTGCAAAGGGGCATTTGAGAAGTTGAGGAAAGCCCTCACTATAGCACCCATGGTAAGAGGCCCTGATTGGACACAACTATTTGAGATTATGTGTGACGCCTCCAATTATACTGTAGGTGCCGCGCTTGCACAGTGCGAGAGTAAGCTCCCTTACATTGTTGCTTATTCTTCAAAGAGATTGGATGCGGTACAATCCAATTACACCACTACGGAAAAAGAGCTTCTAACGATTGTTCATGCATTGGATAGATTTAGATCTTATTTGCTAGGCTCCAAAATACTGGTGTATACGGATCATGCAGCCTTAAAATATTTGTTTGACAAAGAATGAATCGAAACCTAGGCTCATACGTTGGATCTTGCTCTTGTAAGAGTTTGACATTGAGATTACGGATCGAAGTGGGTCATAAAATTTGGTTACGGACCATCTGAGCTACCTTGAAAATCTTAAATATGACCCATTTCCGATTGACGACTCATTTCCTTTGGATGGTTTGCATGCTATTTTCAATAGCCTTCCTTGGTTTGCATCTATGGTGAATTACTTGGTTGCCAATATCTTTCCTCCTAACTTTTCAAAACATCAAAGAGATAAGTTGAGGAGTGACTCTAAGTACTACATTTGGGATGACCCTCACCTGTGAAAATGGAAGGTAGACCAAGTGATTCATAGATGTGTCCCGGAGTCCGAATTCCACCCTATTCTTGAATCTTGTCATTCATCCCAGTGTGGTGGTCACTTTGACACACAATGGACAGCTAAAAAGGTTTTGGATTGCGGATTCTGGTGGCCAACATTGTTCAAGGATGTAAATCAATATTGTTTGTCATGTCACTAATGTCAAAAGTGAGGAAATGCATCCCAAAATGAAATGCCTCAACTACCAATGTTGTTTTGTGAAATCTTTGATGTATGGGGTATATACTTTATGGGGCCATTTCCTAACTCAAGTGGATATCTTTACATTCTATTGGCGGTTGATTATGTATCAAAATGGGTGGAAGCGATTCCTACCCGCCTTGATGACACTAATACTGTGGTTTCTTTCATTAGAAACAATATTGTATGCCGCTATGGGTCGCCACGAGCAATCGTGAGTGACCAAGGTACTCACTTTTGCAACAGCAAGATAGAAGCATTACTCAAGTGATATGGGGTACTACACAAGGTTACAACCGCTTACCACCCCCAAACTAATGGCCAAGCGGAGGTGTCCAACCGAGAGATAAAGCGGGTTTTGGAAAAAGTGGTGAACCCACAAAGGAAAGATTAGAGTTCTCGGTTGGGTGACGCATTGTGGGTGTATAGAATGGCCTATAAGACTCCTCTAGGGATGAGTTCCTTCCGGATTGTCTATGGGAAGGCATGCCATCTCCCGGTTAAAATTGAACATAAGGCCTATTGCGCGGTCAAGCAATGCAACATGGACTTCACCAAGGCAGGCATAGCAAGGAAGTTGCAATTAGAAGAACTCAAATGTCTTAGGATGGAGGCCTGTGAGAATGCAAGGATCTATAAGGAGAAGACTAAGGCATTTCATGATCACCATATCCGCAAGAAAGATTTCCAAGAGGGTGATGAAGTTCTTCTATACAACTCGAGACTTAGGTTCTGCTGTCTTCTATAATCAAGGGGCAGTGATCCGATAAACCCCTTGGACCTCCCCTTAGACGCATATCCGGGTGATAAACTCTAACTTTTTGGTTTATCTTCTGCTTAATTTGGGGGATTTTATCACCTTTTCTCACATTTATTCAATGAAATAGCATGGTTTTGCAATTCTCCCTTGATTTGTGCTTAAATGTGAAAATATGCCTTTTAGGCCCTTAAATTGGTGATTTTAACTCACCTTAGTTCCATTCGATGCCTTGATGTATTTGTTGAGTGATTTCAGATTCATAAGGCAAGTATTGGATGGAATAAGTGAGGAGAAAAGCATGCAAAGTGGGAGAACTCATGAAGAAATGAAGGAACCGCAAAGCTGTCAAGCCTGACCTCTTCGCACTCAATTGACCATAACTTGAGTTACAGAGATCCAAATGAGGCAGTTCTAGTTGCGTTGGAAAGCTAACATCTGGGGCTTCGAAATGATATAAGATTTGCTATATTTTCCGCGCGTATAGGGATGTGTACGCGCACTATACGCGTATGTGTCAATGGATCAACATGATTCACTAAAGTGAAATCGTGGCCAGTGATTTGTAGCTCATTTTTGGCCCAATCCAACTTATTTCTGATGCTATTTCATGCAGAATTCAAGCTTGGGTAAAGGAAGAGAAATTTTTTTGGAGTTTTTAGCATCGTGTAGTTTAGTTTCTAGAGAGAGAAACTCCCTCTTCTCTCTAGAATTAGGGTTCCTAGGGTAGTTCCATCTTAGATCTAGGCATGATTTCTTGAATTCATCTTGTTTCCTTTATAATTTATTGCTTCTACTACTCTATTCTTCTTAGTTCTCTTGTCAATTTTACTTTTATCTCTCTTTTATGTTTATGAATTCTCATGTTGGATTTTGTTTACATTTAATGAAATTTAATGTTTGATATTCTTTTAATTGTTGATTTGAGTTGTGAATTTACTTTTCTTGCAATTGGTAGTTGGTAGATTTATTATTCTTGCATTTTTACTTTGCTTTCCTTTTATGCCTTCCAAGTATTTGACAAAATGCTTGGTTAGGCTTTAAAGTAGATTTTGAGCATTCTTGGCTTGGGAAGAGTAATTGGACAATCTTGAGTCATTAATACCCAATTTAGAATGGTGATCTAGAGTTGTTAGTTAATATCATTTTCAATGACTCTAATCTCTTGCTAATTCAAGTAGTGAGTTGATTAAGATTTTTGACTTGAGATTAACTAGTCTTGTTTGACTTTCTCTAATGGAAGATAACTTACACCTTCTTCCAACATTGGGGATGACGAAATAAGATAAATTCTTGTTAAGTATTGTTATGATTAATGACTAGGATAGAAAGCCTATGATCTCAAACCTTGCCATGAATGTCTCTCTTTATTAATTGCTTTCTTTAATGGCTCTCTTTACTTTTCTTATCATTTATTTTATTGCCCCTTTTATCAACCAAACCCCTTGTTCTTCATAGCCAATAATTGACCATTTCATTGCAATTCCTTGTGAGACGACCCGAAGTCTAAATACTTCGGTTAATTCTTATTGGGGTTGTACTTGTGACAACCCAAATTTTTTATTAGAGGATTGTTTGTTGGTGTAGAACTATACTTGAAACGAGAATTCATTCATTTGAGGAAATTCTATACCATCAAAGAATTCACTCATCACCGGGTACACATCAATCCACTCCACAGAAACTAAGCACCTGTCAATACGACTGCACGACTGTCCTCTAAACCATGTATACTTTCGATCATTTAGTGCCAAATCAATCAATTCCATATCATTGATCCATGCTCTAAAATCTTCTGCCAACGCCGACAATCTAGTCGCACCTTTTCTTTCTACCATATGCAAGATTTCATTAAAATCCCCCAAACAACAAAATGGCACCTGGACCAATCCTGCAATATAGCTCAATTCTTCCCAATCATACACCAAACAGATAGCACAATGAAAATTATCTTTTACCACAACCCCTTCTACACACAGTCGTCTGTCTCCTTTGTAGCAATTAGTCATTTTAAAAATTCCCTCATCCCAGATTAACAATAACCCTCCAAAAACCCCAGTTGAACTTACAAACTCCCAACATGCTCTGTCTCTACCTCATATACGAGCTACGTGCAAATTATTCACAAGTTCCTTCTTTGTTTCTACCAAACCCAACATATCCAACATAAACTTACTTTTAAAATTCCTCAACATACCAACTTTTCCTGAACTTCCCAACCCCCTAATATTCCATGAACTTATAATCATTTCATAAAATTAGTACACACCTGTTTACAAGTTTTTGAGCAACTTCTTCCTATTTTGTCTTTCTGCTTTGTCTGTCGTCGCTTCAGAGCAATCACTTCATTCTGCTCCTGCAAGATAGCCATGATATCTTCCTCATCGCTGCATTGAGCACCTGACTCTACAGCTAATTTTCAAGCCTCTTTATTCTCGGCCATTTTCACTACCTAGCTTGGTCTTTGTTCTTCATTGTGATGGTTAGTATCACCCTCCAAGTCAACTGTCAAAGATAAAACTAAAATATATTTAAAACATCAGAGATATTATTATAAAACTAAACTAAATATAAGTGTTACAATATGTTGTGACTATAATACAAAAAAACAACAAAAAAATATTTTTCGAAATTAAAATAACTAGTCTTAAAAAGCACACAATAAAAATATTTGAAAGTAAAAAATTTACTACTAATTCTTTTTTACAGAAAAATAAGAAAAGATTTTCAATTTACAAAAAAAAAAATTAATCTTTGATAGAGTTCATATTTAAGAGTCTAATTATATATGAAAAAGAGTTGAAATTTAAATCAACTATATTCTTAAGATTTAATTATTTTATTAGTTAATTTTATCAAATTTATAATTAAGTTACTAAATTTTTTTCTTTTAATTGAATCTTTATATTATTTTACATTTTGTAATTTAGTCCTTTTCGGTATAAGAATGCTAGAGTTAATGAAATATTTTTATACAAATTGAATGTACCCACAATTAAAAACTTAATTAGAACTTTGATCAGAAATTTTTTAGAGAGAATATTCTGTTGATTTTAATATTTTTGACACAAAAAGACTTAATTATAAAATTAAAAATAGTATAGGAACGTGATTGAAAAAAAAATATAGAAATCTAATTACAAATTTAATAAAACTACAAATACTAATAGAATAATTAAACATATTTTTAATATATTTATTATAAGATGATTACCTAAAAAAATTATAGAAATAATATAATTTAAATAATATTTATTTTTTTCCAAATTAAATAAAGACGACTGCATTTACAAAAGAATTAAAAGAATTGTTCACAATTATTATTATTATTGATTAATTAATTAATTAATTAAATAGAATTTATTCACTACAGAAAAAAAGCTATATTGTAGGAGTTTATTAACGGAAGTTTTAAAACAATCCTACAAATTTAATTTTTAAAACAAAAAGTTATCTTTCATTTTGTTAAGAGTTTTATTTACAGCAGTTTTTATTTTGAATAGTAGGATTTTTGAAACTCCCCCAAAACTAAATCAATTCCCCAAACAATTGGCAATGCAAAAAGCTCTTTCTTCCCGCGAAATCCATTTTCCCACCTCGCTAACACCCTTTTCTGTTCCCACTCTCCTGATATAGTAACTGCTTCATTCTTCATTGTTCACATTTCTTCATTGATTGCTGCTGCTATACGCGGTTGTGCCATTGCAACTGCCGTTCATAATCTTGCTGCTATTAGCGTTCCGATTGCTGCTGCTGTTGGCGTTCCAGTTCCTGCTACTATTGGTGTTTGCGTTTGTGTTGCTACTGATGTTCGTGTTCCATTGCTGCTGATGTTCACGTTCTTAGTTGCAGCTGTTCTTCCATAAAAAAGGTATGTATATGAACTAATTAGGGTTTATAAACTATTTATCCCCTTTCTGATTAGTGCTTTGTATGACAATATCATGAATTTATGGCTCTAAATTTAACTTTAATTGTGTTTCTATAATTTTTAATTCCATTTCAGTGGGTAATTGATATTCCAATTTTTTTGTCTTCTATTTGCATGTAATGGGCACATTATTGTTATTATTATTATCATAGTGCATTGCTGATTTTTTGTTGGCTTTTGATTGTTGAAAAGGAATGAAAAAAGAAATCTACAAGCATCTTAATCGATTTTCCAGATCGAGCTCCTTAACTATATTTCTGCAAATTTTGCCATTTCACATTTTCACATTTGGCTTTTAGTTTCATATTGTTGATAGTAACACAAAATCAGTTACCACTATTGGTTGAAAATTGTTTCTTATGGTTACCGTTTTATGAATTTCTAATTTTTTCTTAGTAATGACTACTGGTTTTTCTTGTAGTTCATTTCTGTTTTTTTTTTCTTCTGACTTTTGATGTATTATATGTTGCAGGTCATCATTGAGAAATATACAAGGACAGACATCTTTACATTGGACAAGAAAAAGTAAGTTCTACCTATATGTTTAATTTGTTTTTTAAGATTATTTGTGTACAACAATAATGATCAGAAGAAATAAAACCTGTGCACTTTGGATAGCTAATTAATTATTAGCTAGTTTCAAATTTAAAAAAACAGCTATAGAATATATTTATGATAATGTATACTCTTTCAAAAAGTGCTTTTTCTGCATCACTTTCATAATATATATATATATATATATATATATATAATCCAAATGAGAGGGAGTTTACTAAGAAGAACCAGCTGCCTGAGCCAATAACTATTAATAATACTATAACTATTAATAAGGACGTAACTAGTTTTTCTTTGCAACTTTATTAACATATAAGGACATAACTTGACTCATAGTATAACTATTAATAATACTAGAACAGGGTAAAATTAATACATGAAGTATATATATATAATTGGAATTCTTATAATGTGATTAGTAATGGACATTATTGCTATCACTTAATTAAGACACAATGACATTGGAAAAGCCTTGAACATCATTCAAGAGAAAAAGAAAATAGTTTCAGTCAGAAATGACGTGTATAATACAACATCAGGAGAATTACAATTGAGGTTTAATTAATGGTATAATAAAATTAGTGAACAAAGAAGAAAAATTATACTATATCCTATGCTCAATTAATTAATAGAACCGGCAGTGATAGAATTGCAGCTGCAAGTCTGTCTCTTCTAGCTCTGGGAATTGATCAAACCTCGGGGTTTCCTTATAATGAAGATAACAAAAAGGTGATTTATTCGAGGTTGGCAACTGCTTCTGGTCCACATAACCTTTCCAACTTTTCCTGTTGACTGTTGACAGCAAAAGTATTGTTAGAGGACATAATCTAAGGTTTTAAGACCATAACCTGGTCAATGCTAATTCAGTTCAATAAAATTTGGAGGTGTAATTTACCTTGATGGAATTATTTTCAGCTGTAAGCTTCTCGCATTCTTCTAATACTCTCTGAAGTTCTTCTCTCAGAGTCTGGCTCTCGTTTCCCAGTTCCACCTTCTTTTGCAAGTCCTCGCACTCAGCCTGGTGGATACAACAAATGAAAAACATTGAAGGATGTCAATTTGTAGCATTGGAAACACTGAAATATTATTGATAACCCTTAACCATTGCTTGCATGAAGATAACTGTAAACTACCTGCTTGCGTAGTCTTGACCTCCTAGCTGATTCTCTGTTAGACTGTTTTCTTTTCTGTCTCTTCAGGTCACGTTCGTCCTAAAAAAACCGAAATAGGAAAGGAAAGCTAAGGCTCTGCAAGGTAAAGGAAACAACTAAGAGATGCACAAGATAAAAAGGAAACGTTTTTTAAAACAATGAATATATGGCCTGAAGTTCAAGAAGATAATGTGTAAATCATACTTGTATCCACTGTTCACCAAGTGCAACTTCACGTCCCATTATAGTAGGAGGGTTGACAGCTCCTGGGGCAGGTTGATTGTTTCTCAGTTTTGGAGCATCAGCTTCTGCAGAAGATGCATTCCACAAGTCCATTCCAATATTAAGATTAGTTGCAGCCATTCACACAGCAGCCTTTCCAGAAGATTGAGTTATGGCATTGTTCTGTGCATTGGCTCCTGAAAAAGTTCACAATTAAGACAAAATTGCTTGAGTAACCATGTAAAAATTAAAGATAGGAAAACATGCAGAAGAATGCAACATACCATCAGCAAGCATTTTGTCAAAGCTTCCTTTCTTGTTTGTCAAAGCTTCCCTTCTTGTTAAAAATTTTAAACTAATTTTCAATTATAGCTTATCAAAAGTCATAACAATTATGTTAGATAATGAGTAGTTTCTAATATTAATTATTGGCTCTTGCTTTGTGTGTAGACAACTCCTGAAATTGATCACACATATTGATTGATTGCTACTGCTAATCGCGGTTGTGCCCCTGCTACTCGCATTCGTGTTGCTGCTGCTGTTCGTGTTCGCATTCGGGTTTGGATTTGTGTTGCTGCTGTTCGCGTTCCATTGCTGCTGCTATTGGCGTTCATAGTTGCAGCTGTGCTTCTATGCAAAGGTAACAATTTGATAGCATATAATTGAGCTTAGAAATTTGTTAGTGTTATTGAATTTTCCCAATTTGATATTTGGCTTCTTGAAAGATGAAATTATATTTAGTGATTCCAAGTTCATTTGAAACAGAGAATGCTTCATGCTTCATTAACTTTGACCTTCCTCAGTTCCTAGTTAAAATCTTATGAGAAAATTTGAAGCAAATCTAATCTTCAGGAATTTAAAGCTTTCAATTTTTAAAAATTATGTTTTTTTTTCCTTTTTCCTCCTCTAGACCTATCATGATGTTCTAGACTGGTAGAAATGATTTTTCTTACACAGATGAGTTTTGCCATGACCTGTGAGATAGAATTTGGTGTTGCAGATTTGATTTGTGGGAATAGATTAGGGAAAATTAGATGCTAAATTTCTTTATAGAATAAAAAAATGTAGAGAGTTAAACTGTGAATATAAAAAATAGAGATAGTCAGTTTTATAGTTGAAGTTAAAATAAAGAGAACATTTTGATTTGTGATAATTGTGCCTTCTGTTGCATTTTGTTATTTAAAATTAAAGTTTTCATTTGTTGATGTTCATACTAAACTATTTTTATCATTTTTTGTTCGAAAATTATTTTTGCAGTATCTGAGTAGTTGATTTGGCATACTTGTTGCTCCTATATCACTGATACATTCGGATCTAATCCACACCATTCAGTTGATTCCTTTTACAAGGTAATTCTCTGCCTCAATAAAGTAATTACATGTTCTTTATTCTGAATAAAATAGTTATAGTTTTGCAATTCTATGTATATCATTTTTGGGATTTTATTTTTGAAATATCTATTCTCCTTTTTATGTTGTAGTGATTTTTTTCTTTTTCTAGTTTTCGATTTATTTAGTTGATTGGCAATGACTGAGCTTCAAAAATATTTTTGAACAACATAAACTTTAACATAAAAGCCACATAATAATATTCACAGGAAAACAAAATGTATAAAATATAACTCATTTTAGAATGGTATTTTTCGAGTCTTGAATCGTTTAAAATATACAATAACTTAATTATAACTTAACTTTTTATAGTTAGAATGCTTGTCATAAAATTTTATAATATTTATTTTATTGAATATTGAATATATCTATGACTAAAAATTTAATTAAAAAACTAACCAAGTATAAAATAATAGCCAATTAATTACATATAAAATAATTATTCAAATCCTTAAAGGTGTTATGAAAAACTATATTTGCTTAGAATTTAGTTTAGAAGATTAAAACTTAAATAGTTGTAACTTGTTAAAATTTTCTATCACTCTACACCAATAAAACGACACCAATACTTAAAGAATAATTTAGTATTTCTGTGTGAAAAATTAAAAAAAATCAATGTGACATAAAATAGCATAAAAAAAGTAAACAACTTATTATAATGATTACGATGACGAGATTTAATGTATTAATTACTTTACAAAAATAAATTATCTATTCCTTCTCTATGTTACAACTTTGTTTATTTTTTGGTTGAATAAATTAGTTACAAATGGATAGAACTTGGATTGAAAAACCTCGAACAACAAAGGAATACATGGATGGCATAATTGGATTCCTTGATTTTGCTTTTGCGAGAGCGGCCATTTCGGATAGAATATGTTGTCCATGTCCACGATGTGCATTTGGAAAATGGCATAAAAGAGACACAGTTCAGGATCACCTGCTCTTAAAGCCATTTCCCAGAAACTATGTGATCTGGAATCGTCATGGTGAGATACAACCTGTTGAGCCAAGTAGTATAGAAGTGCAAGCGCCACCATCTCAAGAGAATCCGCTAAATACATTGCTGCATGATGTATTCGGCCACCATGGGGATGAAGGTATAATGGGATTGAATGATGCAGTTATACCCGATGGAGATGAAGACATCGCAGATGGAAGATTACATGAGGGCTCCTTTGATGATGGTAGTGAGTTCAATGAATTTATAAAAGACGGAAATGAAAAGTTGCACGAAGGCAGTAAATGCACAAAGTTGGAGTTTCTAATCAAATTGTATCACATAAAGGTCTTGTGTAGAATAAGCGATAAGGCCATGACTATGATATTGACTTTGTTGAGAGATACTTTCGATGGAATACAGCTGCCTTCTAGTTTTTATAAGGCCAAGCAAGTAATTTGCAAACTCGGCCTAGAATATACTAAGATTGATGCTTGCCCAAATGACTGTATGTTATATCTAGATGACACTCCAGATAACATACAAGATACATGCAAGTATTGCGGTATATCTAGATGGATCCCTAAGAAAAAAAAGAAAAAGCAAGCTGCAAAAGTTTTGCGATACTTTCCACTGAAGCCAAGGTTGAAAAGGTTATATATGTGTAGCAAGACGGCTGAGCACATGCAATGGCATAATTCTGCACCTGCAAGAGATGGATTACTGAGACATCCAAGGGACGGTGAAGCATGGAAGAATTTTAATGCGATGCACACACTATTTGCCGAAGAGCCACGAAATGTTCGCCTAGGTCTTGCAACTGATGGTTTTAATCCATTCGGAGCCTTGAGTTCTACTAATAGCGTTTGGCCTGTGTTCTTGATTCCATACAATCTTCCACCTTGGATGTGTATGAATCACACTTCTTTCATCTTATCAATGGTTATTCCAGGAAAGAAGTCCCCAGGAAATAAGATAGATGTGTACTTGCAACCCCTTATAAATGAATTGAAAGATTTATGGATTGATGGTGTGGAGACATTTGACTCATCATCCGGAAACACATTTAGAATGCATGCAGCTCTTATGTGGACAATAAGTGATTTTCCTGGGTTAGGTATGCTATCTGGTTGGAACACACACACCGGTTTAGCTTGTCCCACTTGTAACTTTGATTCTTTTCCTTGTTATCTCCGTCATAGTTCTAAATGGTGCTTCATGGGTCATAGACGTTTTTTGGGAAGAAATCATAGATTTAGACTGAATCGTGTTCGTTTTGACGGAAGCACAGAGGAGCGTGGTCCACCTAAGAAGTTATTAGGTTCTGACATTCTTGAACAACAACAGGATGTTGAAACACGAGATCAGCAACGAGAAGAATCTCGTAATGGTGGGAAAAGACCTCGACGAGAAGTTAAGCAGTGGAACAAGCGAAGCATTTTCTTTGATCTTCCGTACTGGAAAACCAATTTGTTGCGTCACAATCTGGACTTTATGCACATTGAGAAGAATGTGTGTGATAACATTTTGTACACTTTGCTTAATGACAAAGCAAAATCAAAGGACAATCTCAAGGCACGGAAAGATTTGAAAGAAATGGGCATAAGGCGTGATCTCTGGCCAAGTGACAATGGATCATATCATTTATCTTTATTTTCACTAACACGTGACACCAAGAAGCTATTTCTTTCGGCATTGAAGAATGTTGTGCTACCAGATGGATACTCAAGTAATATTTCGAGATGTGTGGATGAAGGACAGAAAAAAATTTTTGGATTAAAAAGTCATGACTGTCATATTCTTTTGGAGGAATTGTTACCAATAGCAGTTCGTCATTTGCTGCCAGATCATGTTACCGCAGTATTGGCTGAGTTTGGCTCATTCTTTAAGATCCTTTGTGGGAAAAGCTTAAGTAACTCTGAACTTGACAAGCTCCAACAACGCATAGTGGTCGTCCTTTGCCAGTTGGAAATGTTATTCCCTCCATCATTCTTTACCGTCATGGTTCACTTGACAGTCCATCTAGTAGATGAAGCAAAGCTCGGAGGACCAGTGCATTATCGATACATGTATCCAATTGAGAGGTAAAATATTTTGTATGATGAACTAACGATCGTTAGAATTGCATCTCTAGTCATGTCATTTTTACTTGATTTTTTTATATTATTTTAGGGAGTTAGGCCATCTAAAATCCCATGTGCGGAATAGAGCACAAGCAGAAGCATCTATAGCCGAAGGATATTTAGCTGAGGAATGTCTCACTTTTTGTTCTCGCTATTTTGAAGATATTGAGACAAGGTTCAATAGAGCTAGACGTGTATGTGATGACCCGCTTGACAAGGGATGCTCAGAATCTTGTCTCTTTCCGCCGGTGGGTAAAGCAGGGAGTTCTGGTACAATTTTTACGTTGAATGAAAAGCAAAAGCTACAAGCCCATAGATATGTGTTACTAAATTGTCAAGCCGTCAAGGATTATGTGAAGTAAGTAAAGATAGAGGTTATTTGCAGTAATATATTCAAAATCTATATTCGTGAGTGACGTACTCTGAATCCAAATTAATTCCTAATGCAGTGAATTTAGAGAATACATAAGAAGAAGCTCAAAGGGAAGGAGACCGAACCCCACAGACATAGAGAAGAGAGTATTTAAGGAATTTGTTTCGTGGTTTGAAAAACGAGTAAGTTACTTAATTATTAGAGTTTATGAAATGGAAAAGGTGTTAAAATATAAACGTTTTAACCCTCATAACTTATCCCAATTTCAGATAATGAACCCGGATACCATAGAACAGTTGTCTACTGACATTAAATTTTTAGCACGAGGCCCCTTATCAAATGCAACGAGATATAGTGCTTATAAAATAAATGGTTGCACATTTCGAACTGTTGCTCGTGAAGAAGGTTTGAGGACACAGAATAGTGGAGTATATTTAACCTCTAGCACACCATGTGTTGCAAGTCGAGTGGACAAAAATTTAAGACAAGGTGATGTACCCTATTATGGCAAGTTGGAGGATATAATTGAGGTTAGCTATTATGGGCGATTCACTGTTGTTCTCTTCAAATGTAAATGGGCTGATTCCACTCGACATAGAGGATATAGAAGAGATCAATGGCATTTTCATTGTGTTAACTTTGAAAGACCAATTCATACCGGTGAACATGAAGAAGATGAGCCTTATATTCTAGCGTCACAAGCATCAATGGTATATTATGTAGATGATGTCGTTAACAAAGGATGGAGTATTGTTGTTCATTTAAAACCAAGAGATTTGTATGAAATGGGTGATGAAATTGAAGAGGCTGCAGATGAGGACGAGCCACATCAAGAGCAAGCTCTTGATCAATATTTTGGTAACAGTGATGAATACATTCAATTGGCAACAAACCACTTGATCGATGACGTAGTTGACTCATAATGAGAAATCTAAGGTTAAAGCTTATTTATATATTTGTTAATTTTAAGGTTATGGTTAATCCGTTGGCTTGTTCATAAATTTTATCTCTGGCCTAATTTTGTGTGAAATATAACATGCTTTTTGAGTTATTTTCTCTAACTATTTGTTGTTAAATTCATTTACAGCAATGGCGAAGTGTAAACGGTTTACTAATCCCCTGAGATCAGCTCCTCTACCTGAAAATGGTTTTGATCAGTCTAACGACGAGGTATTTCACAATTCACCTACGGATATCTCACCACCTAATCATGATTCACCACCTAATCTTGATTCAGCAATACAAAGCAATCCGGATAGTAATATGGATCATTCACTGCCTAACCAAGGATCCCAAGAACATATTAGGCCCTTTGGTGGACGTCAATCTTCTGAATATTGGACCGTGGAGACAGTAGGTATGGTGCATAATAAACTTAATTTCTCAAGCTGAGTTGCTAAATAAGTGCTTTCTATATAAATGCAAATTTTTATATTTTAATCTTTATATATAATATATTTTTTGTGGAATCTCTTGTATGAAAGTAGAAAAGTGATGCATTGATAGCTGAACATGCACTATGCCAATTTTTACAGGTCCAATGCTGATTATTTAGCTTTCTATGTGGCTATGGTTGAATAATATTAAATTTTACTTATTTTGAGGCATATGATAAAGACTTCAATTGTACGGAAATGTTGCCCAAAATATTTTTAATAAAAATCTTATAATTTTCACCCAACTCCCGAGGCATAAAATGAAAATACGCAATAGTACTACTCCTATAATATTACTAGATGACAAAGTGATATCCATATGCATGGTTCTGGCTTTTGTGAAATCACATTATTTATCATCAAATCATCATGATATTTTCCCTTTCAAATTTCTTTTCTTTTTGTCCAAACTGTTATTTATTTATCTTCTCCTTGTAGTAATAATGAAAACTCCGTAGAAAAATAATGAGTGTTTGTCTGGTCAATATTGCAAATTGTTCTCTGTCTCTCTCTCTCTTTCTCAATTAGATGTCCATTTAATTAACTTGTTCTCTCTCTCAATTAGATGTCTATTTAATTAACTTGTTCGTTAGTTACTTTATAATTTAAATAATATAATGATCATATCCAATAATTAAGGTGGCTAAATTGCATTCTTAATTAAGTGATATCTCAATCCAATTTGGCCATTCGTAAGTAAGACTAACTTAATACAAGATTGTATTCCACTGCTAAATCTTTTATGTTTTTCGGTCCACACTATATATATGTACTTACCATTTCGATACACCGAAGGAGAAGGAGCGCCATTTCGATATCAGGATGTAATTCCCATTTTGCTCCTTTTTCCTCTATAATATAGTTTATCATCGCTGCCACCCACAGAGTCGTTTTGTTTCCTTTTGTGGAATGCGAATGTAGTGTTGCTCTACTACCTAGTGGGATCAATCGTCAGTGGCTCAATTTGTTTCATTGATCTGCAATTTTGAATTTGGATTCTGAATGTTTGTTTCTTTTCTTTTCATAGTATTCTTCTTTCTGTGATTATATCTAGATGCACCGTGCTTTCTAACATTCTTGTCTCTTTTAAAACTGGTGGTGTACATAGATCAGATTTCTTGTTTTCTTATTTATCAAGTTTTGCCTTTATTCTTTATTAATTGAGATTTTGATTGAGGGTTTTCTAGATTCTGATGAGTTGCATTTGTCGTTGTCCATGGCTCCATTTTTTCCTTGATGTAAAGATGATTTTTTTAAATAATTTATTTATGTATTTTTATTCAGTGATATATAGTTTTCAATTTGTTTATTTTTAGTATCAAATCCACAGTTGAACAGTGGTGCCCATATGATTTACACGAGTTGTTGATAAATTTGAATATTTTCATTTTTTCTTAAGGTGTACTTGTATGAACTGCGAAATATTCTTGATTCTTGGAGAGTTCGTTTTTATTTTTTTTAGGGGTACCTAACAAATGTTCTGTTGCAAACTTAGTCTTCTTTTACTCAAGTGATCTGTTTCTTTTTTTATCCTAGTGTCTAGGAGTGAAATTTTATTCTGGGATTTGTGTTGTCCTTTGTGTTACATGTGAATTCTTCATAATTGTTTAAAATTTAAAAGCTTTTAATTGTAAAATGTTTAAAAATTTAATTTTTAAAAGTAAATATGTACTTACATATAATTAATTTTATATGCAAATACTTTGTGTTTAAATTTTTAATTTAGTTTAAAACTTTGGAAATAAAGGCACAGATGGAACTATTAAGACTAGAAGGCTAAAAGTTAAAGAAATGGATAACTTATCTAGAGATGAGCAAGTTGTTGTGAACTTTGAAGATCAACAAGCTATTGGAGAAGCCCAAGGTTTGCTTGCTGGATATCTAGGAACATTGGCAGTTGATTGTAAGTTATTTCCAATCAATTTCTCAAAGTGGTCAGGACCTTTAGGCATACCTCGATCTAGATTTGAAGAGTGTTTTAGTAACTTGCTGAAGGTATATATTTGAAATATTTAGTTTTACTAAGTTCCTATTAAAATTTTCTATTGTTAATGATATCTTGTTATTTATGTATGATTCTTTTTTATAGCCAAAATTTCATTTCAAAATTTCTGAGGGCATTGCAAAGCGATATTGCAAATTGAGCCTTGCAAAAAAGTGGTCACAACATAGAATTAAGTTATGGAAAGAGTTCTATGATCCATGCATGAGTAGACAAGCACTCATTGATAATGTCCCAGTCGGCATCGACAGAGATCAATGGGCATCCTTTGTTCAGTATCGGTTTCTACCTTCTACAATGGTAACATGCTAAAATTTTCAAAATATAATATTAATACGTAATCACTTTTCTAATCTTCATTTTTCTTTTTTTATAGGAGATGTGTAGGAGAAATAAGGAAGCTCGCAAGAAGCAAACAATTCCCCATACTGGTGGCTCGAAACCCATCTCAAGGAAAAGACATGAAATAGTATGAACCATCAATCATTTTTTGTTTTTACTAAATTATGATATGCTCTTTAACTTTTTTTATATATTCTTTTGTATAGTTTTTAGAAACTGGTCGAAAAATTAGCCGTGGAGAAATGTACATAGAAACTCATAAGAAGAGAGATGGGTCGTTTGTGACTGATGAAGCAAGGGATATAGCAGTAAGTTGTACTTTTTGGTCTATTTTAGTACAAAGTGTTACTTCAAAATCTGCCAAACCTTAATGTTATTGTGTTATATTTTTGTTGCTTAAATCTCAAATGCAGGAACAAATTGAAGTACTTATGACTCAAAATGACAAAGATGAATCTGGACCATCTACAAATGATGCTATTGGCAAAGTGTTTGGGGAGGAGCATTCTGGTAGGGTGCGATGCATGGGAATGGGAGCAACACCTACTAATACTTTCAGAAATGGCAATCATCCTAGCCAGTTAGCTAATTCTTCAACTTCAATGTCATCTACTACCAATTACTCCCAAGCTGATTTTAAGCGTTTGGAGTCTAAATTTGATGGGACATTAGCTGCATTCAAGGCTTATTTTCTTGCTAAAGAAGGAAGAATTCCTGTTGAACTTACTAGTATATTTGACCATGAAACTCAGGTAAATTGCCATCTCTTGTCAAATCTATGTTGGACTAATTTTTTTTAAAAATTATGATAAATGATAACCGTTATATTATGCTAATGTTATAGCATGGTATTAGTCTCGTATATTCTAACTTTTACATGCCTACTCTTACTAATTTGTTGTTCAAATTTTTCACACAAGAAAAGGTTAATACCTTTTTAACATTTTTTGTCTTTGAATTATCGTTATAGTGTCATAGATGTGGCAATTTTTATGTTGACATTTCTATTTTTATTTTATTTTAGGCTAATGATGTTGAGAACGAAACTATTACACCGACAACAGGAAGAACATCATCAGGAGGAAGCAATGAAAATCATGAAGACATTGTTTAGTATTGCTTTAAGGATTGATTAGTTGTTTATTGTTGCACCTTTGTTAGGGTATTATGTTGCATTTTTTTATTAAACAAACTTATTCAAGTAGAGAACTCATTAGTGGTAGTTGTGAGTTTATATTATTTTAGCTTATTTAATTTTTAGGATTAGATATATAAAGACAGTGATGATTCAGATATTATGCATTTTATTATAATATAAAAAAGTTATTATTTATCTTAATGGGTTATATTTAGATTTATAATTTAAAGAATTTTATTCTTATTAAATTTTGCATTCTAATAAATATTATATAAAATAATAAAAAACTATATATATCATAGTGAAAATATTTTAGCATTACATTTCAAATTGTGGGAGTTAACAACAACAAAAAAAAAACCTTTGTTTTAAGTTTACCATATTTGCGGGGGTTTAAAACCCCCACAACATGAATAAAAAATGCTGCAACAAAAACTGTTGGAAGTCTTCGGAAACTGACGCGATTTAGTTGAAACCCCCGCAAACAGCGGGGGGCAAAAACCCCCGCAATTTGGATCTCAAAATTGCGTCGGTTCTGATAAAACCCCCGTAAAATATTGCAGCACACGTAACTGCAGGAGTTTATTAAACCGCTGTAACGCAATTTGCGGGGGTTAAAAACCGCCGCAAATTAGAAAAAAAACCCCCGCAAATTAGCGTGTTTTTTGTAGTAATTCAAGATTAACCAATAATAATAACAATAATGACGACCACAACAACAATTATAGTAACAATTATAATAGCAATAGTTAATGGCAATAATAGAATAATAATGATGATGATGAAAAATTATAAATAAATCAATGGAAAAAAAGTTTATAAAAAAAAAATTCAGTTCGACAAATGTATGTGCTTTCATATTTTTAAATTTAACAAATAAACCAAAAGTAATGTAATTTTTTTATACGATATTATATTAAGAAAGGGAGAGAATTAGATAAAAATTAAAGAGAATTTAATAGAAATTCTTAAAATTAGAGTTTAAGAAAAAAAATTAAAATTTTTAATTATATTAAATATATTTATATTATTATATTATATTTTTATTTATATTATAATTTTTTAGGTAAAAATTTTTGTGTAATTAATTTCACGTAAAGTTGATAATTAAAAATCGTTAAATAATTTAATTAATTTAACTAAATTTTTAACTAATAATTTTTAGTTATTAATTTTATGTAAAATTAACTTCACCTTATTTTTATCAAGCTTTTAATTAAACTATAAATTCAACATTAATTTTAATAATTTTTTAAAAATAAAAATATTAAGTGTTAGTGCGTTTACACATGTCTTTTTTAATTGGATCTCTTTTTTTTTTACTATGTATACTAATCCTCTGACATATGTCTTTAACTTAAACCCAAAAAGAATAAATAAATAAATAAAGAAGATCATAGAGTAGCAACCTTTAAAGCCAAAACATTTGACAACTTATTTTTATTGTTTTCATCAATAAGAAGGATATTTTAAAAATTTAACTCTCACTAAACACCAAAAATAATAAGGACAACTTATTCGTATATGACATACGGTATTTCATTAAAGTAGTGTGGAATACTGGATAACTTTCCTATAATTTATTATATAACATTTTTCTTCAGTAATTCTTAGTAATCAACTAATCATTCATTGAATATACAGGGAGTGTAGTGTGGGCTCTATCGAAATTATAATTAATTCTCACTAATCATTCTCAAATGATTTATATGGCATATATAGTCTGGTCCTAGGGCATCTAAATTTTTTCCTAATTTAACCCTTGATTTGGGGTGATGAGGAAAACAGCATTATCACATAATATAACAATATTAGTTAAACAGATTTTGAACAAGTTGATGCATTATTCGGGAAGTAGGGGCAATCATTCAAAAGAGGCGATCCCCTAAGTCAGATTTTACTTTTATCGTATTAGGTTTGTCATTTTATAACGCCGTCGTTGTTGTTGTTATTGTTTCTTTATATATGGTTTGTTTCGATGCTCTCAATTAGAAGATTAGATACATAGGAAAATTGAATGATAACGGTGGAAGGTGAAAGGCAAGTAGGCATTAATGGATGGAGGGAGAAAAGGCGACAGGGGTGAGACTAGGTTCACTTTCAGATAAGTGTGTTTATTTTTTCTTCATAAGGAAGAGAAGAGTAAGACAATGGACATAGTTGCTATACATCACATGGGAGCGATGACGATGATGTTCTTCTTTTCTTGGTAGGCCATGCATTGTCGACTAAAAATTGCGCATCAACAAAACATGATTTACAGGAATGAATATGACAGAGAGGGAGGGTGGATGCTCTCTCTTAATCAGATATGATATATATAAAAGATATCCAGAGAATGAATCAAGAAGGAGATAGGGGACCCAGTGCAAGTCGCCGATTAATTATTATTTAATAATAATACTAACTTTTTATTATTTCCATATTAACATTTTCTTTGGCCAAACTATTATCTCAAAGAAAGCCAAAAACTTTTTTATTATTATTATTATTATTATTATTATTATTATTAAATCAGTCATCAAACCGATAAAAATAGAGATTTGATAGTATAAAAATTCAACTGAGCGTCAATTAGAATTGAATCGAATATAATAAAATATTATCATATATAAAATCTATTATTTAAAATCTTGTATTTTATTATTTTAAACTGATTAATTATTAAAAAAATCGAGTTAGTTTGACTGACTTACTCATTTTGTTTTATCAGTTTGCTAACAATATTTTTACCTTGAATCAAATTGGTTTAGTGATTAGTTTTAAGTTAATCTAATTAAATTGGATGATTCAATTGTGACCATAGTATAAGTGAGCCTAACATGGTAAAGAAAAAGAGGAAGTAATTATTCATATATTTTTTTATTGAAGATTATAAAATAAAAAGTTACTGAATTAAAGTAATAAATGGTCATATCTTAGTTATGGAAGCTGGGGAAATTGAGAGCTAAGACATGGGGTCCTAAAACTGATCTTTAAATAGGTAAGAAATAGAAATGGCGAAACATTAAGGTGATGGAACGCTTAGAAGCCCATAGTTTAAATGTTTTCTATTGGTTGGTTGTATAAGGATTTTGAAGATGGTCATATACAACAAATTAGTGAGACTACTAAAATCTAAGGTTGCGAGAATCGGATCGATCGTTAAACCAGTCAAATAATTAGTCTAATAATTTAATGGTTTAATAGTTTAATCGAAGTTAAACTATGATTGAACCGATTTAATTAAATATACAATAAAATTATATTCAAACGGCATACTAAAACAGATTCCAGCCAAATATCTGGAATGAGTTTTTGTTAAAACTAAACTAATGATTGTCATGACATGCTAAATAACTTTGTCGAAACTAAACAGATATCATACATGGTCTTCGAGCAGAGACTCCTCAAGAAAAGCTATGATGATCATAATTGCAGCAAAGCCACCCGATACAAAAGAGATGAATTTTGTAATGATAGATATGATAGGTGAAGGAAATTGCTTGATATATTCAGACCAAATAGGATCGTCCAATTCCTATAGAATCTATCACTAAAATACTCCTAGGCGATAGGGCTAAGCGGAGTAACGACTTCAGCATGGCCAGCTCTCATAGTGTGACGGATGGTGTATACAAGGCCCGGGAACGAATTCACCGCCGTATGGCTGACTGGCGATTACTAGCGATTCCGGCTTCTCAGACCTTGATATTTTTGCCCCCTCAAAAAAAGATATCGGAACTTTTTAACATACATTTACTAAAAGATTTATTTGTTACTAATGGAATTTATGAAAGGTTAAATGGTTTGGCAATTCCTCACATTGGGTCGAAAGGCGTAGTCGATGGACAACAGGTGAATATTCTTGTACTATCCCTTGTTGGTCCCGAAATTTAGACAAAAATGGAATTTTTACCACCAGATTAGGTGCTACATACATAGTCGGTTCTCATCCTTCAGAGACTACGATTATAATAGGAGCATCCGTCGATAAAATGATCACCCTAAGATGATCATCTCGTGGCTATTGAGAATGAATCAAATCAGACGCATGCAAGACACTACTGCCATAAATAAAATCATATATTCAAACTTTAAAATACAAAACAAAATCATAAGTTGAAATAAAATAATATATTCAAACTTTAAAACGCAAAACACAGCAACAAAAAAAAATAAACAAGTAAAAGAGAAGAAACCAGTACCTGGCAAACAGATCGATGGAGTCGCGGCGGTGAACAGGAAGGAGAGGTGGATCTCAGATCTGGCCGCCATGATAACACTGGATCTCAGATTGGGGGAGCTGTAAACTTACTGGCTACTGCAACTAATTAGAAGCTCGAATCAGGGGCTAGAGGTGCCGACACCGACGCCGATGCCGATGCCGACGCAGGTACCCAATAATGGTGGAGAATGAGGGTACGAAGCAGAGAAGAGATGCAATATGCAGTGCAGAGATGGAGACACAAAGCAAAGTAAAGCAAAGAGCTAGAGAGTCAAAGATCCATAGTTGAAGGCGTGAACCAGAGTAAAGGAAGGAGAAGTAGGCAAACGGCGGAGAAGGCGACGAATGGTGGACGACAGAGGCACAACGCATTAAAGCAGTGAGAGTTGAGACAGGGGAACGGTGCAGAAAGTGAGAGTTGAGTGAGTGGCTTCGGTGGGTTAGGTTAGGTTAGTGGGTGAGTTAGGTTCCGAGCTCAAAACGACGCGTTTTAGGGCATGTTAAAAAATCAGGGCTTAAATAAACTTGACTGGTTCGTCCGGTTCGTCGGTTTTTTTGCCAATTTTTTGTAAGACGGTTCTGAAGATCAACCGAATCGGCCAGATGACCGATTTCCAAAACTTTGCTAAAATCTCACAAGTAACGGTGGCAAATTGTAGTCCGACCCATTTAATTTGATAAAAGAGAAGTTAGAAAGTTAACTCCACCTTAAAAAGAAAGCACACATAATCTATCCCACTTAACTAATGGGCATTGGTGGGGTTGAGGATATTAATAAAGAAGTTAAATATTCTGTTAGTGATGTGGTTAAAAGTGATAACCAGATAGTTGGGCTTGCTATTATGTTTGTTAATTTGTATCTATACATAATAGAAGCCTACAGTTCTCTTTTGACGCTATTATTCATCTTAGTTTTTAATACAAAGTCTAATATTTAGTTTCTCTCTATATCCATTTTTGCTTTCTTGGTTTCTTCTTTTGTTAAGATCCTTTGTCTCTCTAGTTTAATGCTTCTTCAATGTCTGCTATAAAAGCTATCTATAATTGGTTCAGGATATCATGAGCTTTGATTCTCTAAGATCCATGGCTTCATCAACTACTACAATTACAAGCAATCCTAGCAACAACACCAATTATGCACCACCACAAACAATTGTCTACAATCAATTACCATTTAATTCATTGACATGTAAACTCTGTAAAAAAAATCACTAAACATGAGAGCAACAAGTTAAACTCTCATCTCTATACAGACCGAATTCCACAACAATCTGATAATGCAAATGAACAACAACAAGAAAACACATCAACTTACACCTATAAGCAATGGCGCCAAAATGATTACAATCTCATGGCTCTATGTGGCCCCATGGATATATATTAATTTCCAAAAAAAAAAAATAAAGATCGATGATTTCATGTGTCTATTCTTATGAAATATGGACCAACATTGATGAGTATTTCTCTAAATTAAGTAACTTAAGAACCAATTGAAGATGGTTAAGAAGAAAGGTCTTATAGTATCAGATTACATCTTCAAAGCCAAATAACTTGCTTATTCTCTTATTAAAGGCCGAAATGAAAGCTTTCAAATGTTGCTCACCTAAAGCTTTTTCTTTCCTTGAAATTGAGACGATGGTTGAAAAGTTTAGGAGACCTAATAGTTTAATAGCACAAGAAAATTTTACTCACTTTAGTTTCTTTCAAGGTCGTGGAGGTAGATTCTTTCCAGGTTCACAAAGGCCACAATGCCAAGGGTGTAAGGTCATTTGGGAGACATTTTGTGGATTTGCTATCGTTAGTTTGATCAAGAACTTTCTCCTCCTTCACAGTCTTAGAGAGTTTTAGAGCACCAACTCCATCCATTGCATCTTCTTCTAAATCCTTTACTACAACATCTAGACCAACTTCTTTAAATACCAACATCTTCATTTTACACTTTTTCTGCTTACATGGCTGTCCCAAATTCAATGTGTATTCAGATACAGGAACAACACATCATATCACTCCAAATCAATCAAATCTTCTTACCTCTTTAGAGTACAATGGGCTAGATCAAGTGGCTATATGTAATAGTCCAAGTATGAAAATTTATCATGTTGGTAATTCAATTCTGTATGATTTTAATTCAAAACGGTGGTTTAATTTACAACAATGAATATATTCTTCCAAAATCACCAAAAATTATTTCGATAAATTATTTCATGTTGGAATAAATTATTTCAATAACCCAGATCATCCATATTGAATCACCAAAAATATCATAATGCGGAAGCGTACCTTTACTATTAGAAATTAGAAATTAGACGGAAGAATTGTCTCAGTCTTGTGGTTCTTTTGATCTTCCTCAACCAAAGCCTTCTGCATCCCTAGGCGGCTGAATTGTGACTCTTTTGATAGGGAAAGAGCAACAAAGGCGGCTTTGGTATGTTGGGGACCGAATGATGCGAGCGGAAATTGGCGAGTTAAGAATGATTATAAAATATGCGTTGCAAGTATAGTTCTCAACCAACCAGAAATCCGCTTATCAATTTAGAAGGGTGTCACAGAAATTAAAATTAAAATACTGGAAGTATGAATCCCAGGTCGTCTCCCAACAAGTTGCTGAAAAGTGTGCTATTTTATTAATCAGATATTTTCAAAAAGGTTTGAGTTGAATGGCAGAAAATTAAATTAGAAAATTTATATAAATTTAAATAAAAGCCTTGAGTGGGAGTTGATTAGCTGGAAGCCCTATTCTTGTTGCAGTACTCTCAAGATTAATTGATAATTGGGGGTTATTCTGTGTAGTTGTCCCTTACTAAGTAAGGGAAAGTTAAACAAGTTGGAATGTTGTTCTATCCACAAGTTCCAATCCGCTCTTGGAAGGAATGATGTTAGTGACTAGAGAGCAATCCAACAATAAACCCAATTACAATCTTTCTCTTGAGCATCCTAACTCAAGGGTTCCTTTCAATCAACTCCCCATCAAGTTAGGGAACTACTCGCTCATTGTAAATGAAGAATTCATAACATAAGAAAGGGAATTAAAGAAAGACATGATAAATAATAATCAAAAGATTAATTAAAAATAAAAGTAATTCTTGTATTAATAAATGCTAAAATAATCCAATAGTAAAATTAAGTAAATTAAGGAACATGGAAGAGTAAGAGACAAGTAAAGAAAACGAACTAGAATGTCGAAGTCTTGATGAGGCAATAACTCTTCTCAATATCCCAATGCAAAACAATGAACATAACAAATCCTAAAAACTATGAATGTATAGAGAGAAAACCTAGAGGAGAGGAAAAACTAGATCTAAAAACTAAAACTATGCGGAATGAATGTTGTTCTTGGTTTCTGCATGTTCTCTGGCTCTAGTTTGCTTTTCTGGGGCGAAAACTAGGTTAAAATAAGGCCCGAAATCGCCCCCAGCGATTCTGCAGATTATGCAGATCGCGCATGTCACGCGGTCGCGTCATCCATGCGGCCGCGTCATTCGGCTTTCTGCTTTGCCACGCGGTCGTGTCATCCATGCGGCCGCGTCACTCGTGCTATTCCATGCCGCGCAGTTGCGTCATCCATGCGGCCGCGTCACTGTGATTTCATCTTCTTTGCGCAGTCGCGTCATCCGTGCGGCCGCGTCGCTTCTCGCTGGTCATCTCCTCAATTTCTTATGTTCCTTCCATTTTTGCAAGCTTCCTTTCCAATCTCTGACTCATTCATGCCCTATAAAGCCTGAAACACTAAACACACAGATCACGGCATCGAATGGAATAAAAGAGAAATAAAATACATAATTAAAAGTCTCTAGGAAGCAAGTTTTCAATCATGCAATAACTTAGGAAGGAATTACAAATGCATGCTTATTTAATGAATAAGTGGGTAAAGATCATGATAAAACCACACAATTAAACACAATATAAACCATAAAATAGTAGTTTATCAACCTCCCCATACTTAAACATTAGCATGTCCTCATGCTTAGTTGAAGGAGATAAAATGAATGAGTAAGAACATGTAAAACCTATGAAATGCAATGCAACCTATATATATGAATGCAACTATATGATTCTTGTCCACTTGATCTAAAGTAAATAAGCTCTTCAAAATAATTACAAATCAAATTCCACTAACTCAATTCTTATACAGTAAGAACAGATAAAAATGCAAGAAGATAGCTCATGAAAGCAGGGAACATAGAAATTCAAGCATGGAACCCTCACTGATGATGTATGTACACTCTAGTCTCTCTAGTGTATAGGGTCATCACTCTATCCTTCTTTAATCATGCTCTCTAATTTTTGTTCTTCTCCTAACCAATCAACAACATTTAATATACCAATGCAAACATCTTGAGATCTTTTCAAGGTTGTAATGGGGCCAAGGTAAGGGTAAGGATATATATATATGGCTAAGTAAACTTATAAATTGAATCTTTAATTAACCCAAGCTTTAACATAACCTATATATATATTCTATATAACTTTAGAATTCATACCTAGCTACCCAGAAATTTCCTTTCACATTCCATACTCATGTTTCAATCTTTTATTTTGATTTTATCATACATGCATTGACCCTTGAATTCTTAAATTAACATTGGGGTAATTTTGTCCCCTTATTTATTTGTTGAATATTTTTTGTCTTTTTTTTTTCATAAGCGTAGAAACATAAAAATAACATAGCTTATCAATGCACATAGATTTTTAATTTTTATAGTTTCACATGAGTAGATATCCAAATTCCCATAATATTATCATGACTCATTCCCTTATTATCCTTTGTTCCCACAATTTCTCATACTTGATTGACTCACACAATTTTATCTTAAGCTAACCAAAGATTCAATTTGGGATATATAATTGTTTTTCCGCTTAAGGCTAGTAATGTGGTAAAATGTAGAACAAATAGGATTTAAAGGCTCAAAGTAGCTAACAAAGGTAATTGGAAGGGTAGGCTTTATTTGGATAAGTGAGCTAAACAAATAATGGCCTCAATCATATGCAAACATATAAATATAATAAACATTGGACATATAGGATGAAACAAAATATAGATTATAATCATAGAGAAGTAAACACACAAGAATAAAATAATTATGGTTAAATAATGTAACCATTCATAAAGGCTCAAATCTCACAGGTTGTGTGTTCTTTAGCTCAAAAATCATGTTCCAAATACAACTTCAAGCAAATTTAACATAAAAGTTTTAATTAAAATTAGTGGAATTTTGTTCCAAAGATAAGGTCTTAGAAGAAACTTATTGTCTTTTCAATCAAGCAGAACATGCATGCAACTAACCTATTACTATGCAATTTATCCTATTCTATAAAAGAAAAATCTAACTAAATATCCTAATTTATTGGTGCTAGGGAAGAGAAATTACCTCCGGAAGTCAGGTACTGACCGACCTCCCCGCACTTAAGGCTTTGCACGGTCCTCGGTGCCATCTGTCAAGAACAAAGGTGGGCTGGTAGCAGTATCTCCACAGTCGGGACCATCATGGCTCCCTGTGCTGGTAAAAGAAGTGGATTTTGGGGTGTCTGAGTCCTTGAATTTTCCCATGATCAGCTCCTTGAGGTATGTGAATCGGCGCTTGTTACGGTGTTCTCTCATCTTAGCTTTCTATTCCTGCTGATCCAACTTTTCAAGTATCTGGTGGAGCAGTTGGGCTGTTGTAGGTGCTTGTGGTGTTGAAGAAGGAATATCTTCAACTGGTTCAGTAGGCTGGCTGATAGTGGCTGCTGGAAGTCTAAGGTACTTCCCGTTGGGGACATATTGATCATCCCATGGAAGCATGGCTTTGGTGTTCCCAGCACTATAGGAGACTCCGGCTGCTGAGACAAGATCTGAGACCAGGACGGGAAAAGGTAAGTTGCCCGTGATTTGTACGTGTCCCATGGCATTCCGGATATGTCTGGGTAGATTCAGAGGTTGGTCCATAAGGATGCACCATAGTAGAACGGCCATGTTCGCAGTGAAGGAGGACTCGTGAGTGCTCGGAAAGACGTAATGGGACATGATCTGTGCCCATACGCGAGCCTCCAAGGTAAGTGCTGAAGCCGAAATTCCCTTAGGGCGGGTACGATAATATCCGTAGATCCATCTGCTGCCAGGTAGTGCGATAACTTTGAGAACGGCGTCCCAGTCAAATTGGTACATCTGGCGCTTGAGTGCGGCTTCTTGAAAGGCATCCAATCCTTCTGGAATAGGGGGACGACTTAGAACTTTTTGAATGGCTACTTCAGTAATAGGGACTTGCTTTTGACAGACATAGACAGACTGCAGGGTCGGCAGGTGGAAGTTGGAGTAGAACTCGACTACCCAAGAAAGATTGACCTGCCTTGGCTGTCTCTATAGGAAACTCCATTATCTTCGGGCAATTTGCGGCTCAACAAAGGTAGCAATATTGGGCGGGAGGAGAAGAAGGTATTCGTTGTTGTAACTCTTTTCAGCTAGGATGGGGAACATCTGCTCACAGTAGCGATTGGGGAATCGCACAGTGTCCTTTGCTGGAAAGGCTTTTTCTTTATCATCAACCTTTATAATCCTCTTAATTTTCTTTGTTGAGGGCTTAACTGTGGTTGAAGAAGGCTCTGCCACTAATGCTCTTTTTGTTCCTCTCCTTGCTGTTGATTTGGGAATGGCTTTCTTTTTTCCTTTCTTGGTGGCCATCCTGAAAAAGGGAAGAGAAAGTAAATTAAATTCAAAGGGATAGAGCAAGGAAGAGAACGGAAAATGATGGTTATAAATGCACATTAAAAGGTAAAAGATGTTAACATACGCTCATGAGTACATGTAAAAACTCATTAATGGAAAATATTAGTGCATATGATGACAAGTGAATGCAAGGTGTTTATTGGCATGCCGGCAAAGGGCATGAGTAGCATAGATCAAGCATCACTCGTAACAAACCATCACGTTTGTATTGACAATTAATTTCAATTAATACAATAGTAAAGGGAATTTGTGAAAAGCAAGCATTGAATATTAGAGTAGAAAAAATGTAGAGAAATTCATAATGCCATATGGGCTTTTTTACAAACACATAGCATGCATGTAGAAGAAGTTCTTGAAAATAAGAATTTGAACATGCAAGTAATCCCTTAAAAAGCAATATATAATTGTCAAACAAATTTACAACAATTCACAAGCATATAAAAATAAATAATGACTCACAGAAATTAATAACACCAAGTAAAAAGGAGAAAGAAAGAAAAAGAAAATATGAACAATGAAGGTAAAAAGAAAAGAAAAGAAGATAACATATAAAAATAAAAAGAATAATAGAAAAGTAAGGAGGGAAGGAGAACAAGAAGAACCTTGTTAATGGGGGTGAGAGAGAGTAAAAAGTGAGAAAGAAGGAAGAAGGGAAGAAGGGAGGGAGAAGAAATAAGGAGGGAAAAGAAGAAAATAGGATTTGGGGGGAAAAAGATATGATAATTGGCAAATCAGGAAAACTGTGCGGCACAAGCGACGCGGTCGCGCGACTTGCGCTTAAACTCAATGACGCGATCGCGTCGGTCACGCGGTCGCGTGACCCGTTTTAGACTAATGGCGCGAGGGTAGCCTCGCACTCGCACAACTCTCTGTTCAAAATCATAATAGTGCCAAATTTTGGGTGACGCGATCGCATGGGGCATGCGATCGCGTGAGTGGGCTTTCAGAAGGATATGACGCGGTCGCGTGAGAGGGACTGCGTGTCCAGCACCAGTCCAGCACCACTCTAGCACAACTTTCGGCTGTGCACCCTTGTTACGTCGAAATCCAGGTCACGCGGCCGCGTGGGGCACGCGGTCGCGTGGGGCACTCGGTCGCGTGGGAGGCCATTATTCCCGTATGACGCGGTCGCGTGGGGTGATTTGTGCCATTGGCACGCCTCCAGCCCTGCTTCTGCGTAACTCTTTGTTCATATTATTATTGTCTCCCAGCTCCTTGCGACGCGGACGCGTCAATGAGGCGGTCGCGTCGCATGATTTTTTTTTTAAATAAAGGTATGTAAATACAGATGCGCGAAATGTACTAATGAAGAGAAGAGTTATTGAATAAGAAAACTAAAAGTAAAGAGAAGAACGATCATGCCATGGTGGGTTGTCTCCCACCTAGCATAATTTATGATTATAATTAATATATTTATTGCCCACAAATAAATTAAGAAATTAAAATAATTTCCTAACAGTTGAGACGATGGTTGAAAAGTTTAGGAGACTTAATAGTTTAATAGCACAAGAAAATTTTACTCAGTCTAGTTTCTTTCAAGGTCGTGGAGGTAGATTCTTTCCTGGTTCACAAGGGCCACAATGGCAAGGGTGTGAGGTCATTTGGGAGACATTTTGTGGATTTGCTATCGTCAGTTTGATTAAGAACTTCCTCCTCATTCATAGTCTTAGAGAGTTTTAGAGCACCAACTCCATCCATTGCATCTTCTTCTAAATCCTTTACTACAACATCTAGACCAACTTCTTCAAATACCAACATCTTTATTTCACACTTTTTCTACTTATATGGCTGTCCCAAATTCAGTGTGTATCCAGATACAGGAACATCACATCATATCACTCAAAATCAATCAAATCTTCTTACCTCTTTAGAGTACAATGGGCTAGATCAAGTGGCTATATGTAATAGTCCAGGTATGATAATTTATCATGTCGGTAATTCAATTATGTATGATTTTAATTCAAAATAGTGGTTTAATTTACAACAATGAATATATTCTTCCAAAATCACCAAGAACTTGATTTCATTATCTAAATTTGTAGAAGATAATTAGTATACTTTGATTTTCATACTTTCATTTCCTTTGTGAAATGCGATTCTAATACAAGGTTATCATAGATGAAGCATTTACCAATTCACAAATGTTGTTGTCCCAATAACTCTAAAACCTGTAGTTAATTCTCATATGTTTGCTAATTCTTTTTCTATTTTAGTTTGTGGTACAAAAGGTTAGACTTTGCCACTAGAACTATCAATTGGTTCTTTTTTCTTGTAATATTGAAGAGATTCGTAAACAAAATAATACTATATTTTGGTTAAATCATTAATGCTTTTTAAAAATTTAGGTTTCATTTTATTCTAAATGATTAGAAGTATTAAAAAATATTCTAGTATGTCTTGGATTTCTTTATTATCTTGGAAAAGCTAATATTGCGATAAGCTTGAAACTCATTCTCGTAACTTTTTAATTGACTAGGAATAACTTTGAATGTTATGTGACTTTAAATCAGAATTGCGCTTAGCCTCTTCTTGCTAATTAATTGATCAAGGAGTTGGCGATTAGCTAGGATAAAGAGAAATTGAATCGGCAAGGGATTAGTATTTGATTACATACGATTTGGTGTGAAAATATCCATGCATGAATTAAGGTAATAAAGATGAATGTTTCCTTTTCTGAGAATTAAACATCTTTGAAACTTTAACATCTCTATTATTCATGATATATTTCTCTCATCATTCATAAGCTTTTTATAACAAACTGTTATTATTTCAAGTTCAATTCCTTCTCTTACAAAAGTTTCGTGAATCTAATTAGGAGTTAAATTAAACACTGTTTGCTCAATTCTTTAATCTTTATAGGAATGATACCCACTCATTGTGGTATCACTTAAAGCGATTTGGCGCATTTGTCAAAGCCTCAATCATATAAAAATTATGATCAATCTTGCTCACTGTGGTATCACTTTGTTGGATATTCTTACTTTTCTTGAATCATGGATCGTTAATTATGATCTTTAATTACCAATCTATTAAAACTTAAAATGCTCATAAATAAAATAAGTTATAATAGAAAATTAGCAATTATGGTTGTCATCATAAGATAATTTTTTAATTCTTGACTCAACAATCTCTCCCATAACGACAAACATGATTAAATTTAAATTAAGAAAAGTGTATATGAATGAATTTTCTAAATTTCCAGCAAGCTTGCATTGTTTATGAGTATCCAGTAATTAAGAACAAAAACAAAAAGTTGTAGTACTAGAACATGTACTAAAACAACATGCATATAAGAAAGATATGCTAGACAAATCATGGTGCTTATTAAGGTATCAGAGTAGAAAAAGTTGAATCATATCAGCACAAAAAAAAAATTATATCATAAATAGATACCAGACCAAACAAAACTAATATAAAAGCATAAAAACCAAGCTTATCCATAATATAGGTTCATAAAGCATAAAATCAGAAAATAGTTTAATCTCTTTAATTTTTCCTCTTTTTGTCATCAAGAAGAGAAACCAAAAAGGTTTCTAAGCAAGATATAAGTACTAAAAGTGCATAATAAAAGATAGTTAAGAGGTATTATAATTATCTATAAGATAGTGCAGAAAAATAGTCAGGAGATAAAACTTAAAAAGTCTCATAAAATTATCAACAACAGCATAGATGTTGAAAATAAGTAGTATGACCACAATCCAATCAATCATGTGTCAAATAATTTATTATTATTATATTAAAATATTTATTATTATATTAAATATTAATATAATAAGGTCCTTAATTAAATTTAGAGATTCATCATTGTGATAGTGATCATAATACTGAGAGATGAATCTTTTATAATTTAATCTAAATTGTTCTTAGTTATAGGATTATTAAAAAGGACATTATAATCCAAAAAGATCAATATATATATATAACGGTCTTTATTGGATGAAGATTAATAGATCTCATTTATTAAATTATATATATAGATGGTGCATATAGAGATATGACCATTGAACTGACTCAATTTGAGAATTTCTAATAGTTATAATTATTGCATATTTGTCAAGAGGATATTCTCAAGATAAACATGGTAATAGAGTTTTCTTTGACCTGCGATTATCATAGTAATTAACAATGTATTTATTATACTTTGATTCCAGACACCTAATACCCTAGGGTGCTAGTTGAATGGATATTGGGTATGATTTAAATACTTGTAGAACTAATGATTGGTCAAAAAGGAATCTGTCAACTCTCGATAAAGAGTTTGAGCTCTATGATTATAATGACTGAGATGAATAAAACCTTGGTCAAGGAGATTGAATGAAAGAAGAAATGATTTTCTTAAGTCATTCACAGTTCATTATAATAATGGTAACAAGTTAGAGTTTGACAATAAAACCATATTCTAAGGGTTAACCAAGAGTTGGAAAGATAGAAGGAATTATACTTTGTTCTTCTCGGGTTCTTAGTAAAAATATATTTCTTCATACTATTGGGTTGTTAAGGAGTGTTGCTAGACGCCACCTTGATTAGTAAATTTAGTATGACTAATTTACTATCCGCTTAGTATTGAACTTATGGGGTTACACACTAACGAGTGTTCTAATCTTTGCTGTAGAATTATTTAATTTTTATTTTGATTTTATCAAATAAATAATTATATTAATTCAAATAGAATATTATTATATTCTTTGCTAGCACCAAGAATATAATAATAGTATGATAATTGAGAATATTAAATGAGATTTGAGAATAATTAGTTATTCTATTTATAAATTTGAATTCTAAATTTGGATGAGATTCTAACTGATTCTGTTTCAAATTAAGTTATGATATGATTCATAAATTTAAAAGATTCAAGTTTAAAATAATAAGATATGATTCAAATTTGAATTGAGATTCAAATTTAAAATCAGTAACAAATCTCATACTATATATATGTATGCCAAGAGTAAAGAAAATAGAAGAGAATAACACACAAGTGTTTTATTCCTCTACCTCTATACAGATAAACGTATGTGATCCTAATTCTTGGAGAAGAATTTTATGGTATGCAAAGAGTTTCAAGAGGTTCTCAATTTAGATCAGATGTTCATTGGTTAAGGAGTTGACAGCAAAGGTTGGTCTCGGTGTAGATACGCATATCGCCTTCGTACCATCGAAGGAGAATGATTTTTCCTAGCGTACACAGGTATTTAGATATGATCTATACATATATTATTTTTCGAATAAAATTTAAGCACAAAATAGATCTTTAGGATTACTTTCTTTTCTTCCACTGCGTGTTATGAACACATGGTAATCATTCATAGAGATATGGCATTAGAGTTAGATATTTTCGTTGAACTTTCTTCCTCCTCTTCTTCCTTAGAGAGGTAGGACAAGTCATCGATCTCCTTGAAGTATTGCTCATATTCCCATCCTTTGCTTGTATTTCCTAATTTCCAACTCAAGGTCAAATTCATCTCTCCTTTGCATCATGGCATGCATAATCATCAAATCAGTAAGGTTGGAGATTTCATGGATCATATCCTTGATGATGCCTGAAAGAATCTTAATCTTGGAACCTTTAGTTCGCTTCTTTGGATCAGTGGGATAGTCTGACATTCTGAAATTTTTAGGAAGTTCAGTGGTAGTATATTGTCCAATGGTTCTTCTCACTGCACCACGTCCTTTCAAGAATGAGTTATGCTCCTCTATAATTTTAGTAGATAAATCAACATTATAATATGCAAAAATCATCGTTAGAAAAGAGTATAAGACAATATTTTTCTCACTTTTCACACACTCATACATATGTGACGAATGGATTTTTGACGGTTTAGAATTTCACAAATGAATTCTCGTTGCAAGTATAGCTTCTAAACCAATCACTAATCCTTTCATACAAAAAGTTGTTTGTCACTAGTACAAACCCCTAAAATTTATAAACCGAAGTATTGGACCTCGGGTCGTTCTCCCTAGGAATTACAATAAAGTGTCTTGTTATTGGTTATGAGTTATTTTGGGGTTTTGGATAAGAAGCATGAAAAGTAAATGGCAATGAAAATAAACTAACAACTATAAAAGGCTCTTGGTAAGGTGTGAGAACTAGAAGTCCTATCCTAGTTATCCTTCTCAATTGTGATGAGAATTATTCATTGCTACCACTTAGTTAACCCTTACTAATTAAAGGAAAGTCAAGTGGATGAATTGACTTGAGCCACAAGTCCTAGCCAACTCCCAAGGAAAGACTAGCTTTAGTGCACTCCAAACCAATTAGCAATCTCTCCAATTATCAATCAACAAAGGAATTAGATAACTCAAGTGTCACTAATTACTCTACCTAGGCCAAGAGGAACAAAATCTACACTAAAACTAAAAGAGACATTTCAACAAACACATAAAGTGCAAGAGGAGTAAACATTATTAAATACAAGAATTAAAGGAATCTACAACTACAAAAACAAGAGATCAACAATAGAAAAGCAAAGAAGGCACATTTATTATGAATTACCTCTTATTGAATTGGAAGAATGTAGAAGGAACAATACTAGATCTACAACAAAGTATAAGAACAACATAAAGGAAATTACAACAAAGGAATAGAAGAAGATTGAATATAGCAACAAAGAATTGAGATGTAGAAGTAGAAGAACATGAATCTAAATCTAGATCTAAGAACTAAACCTAATCCTAATTCTAATTCTAGAGAGAAGTGAGAGCTTCTCTCTCTAAAACTCTAAACTAAAAGTGATTAGTGGTTGGGAGTGATGATTAGTCAAAAAGTGATGATGATGATGCCTTCCCCTTAATTCTTCATCCTTTTATTCCTTTCCCTTAGCAATTTGGCGCCAAAAATGGGTTCAGAAACCCTCTCAAATCGCCAGGCACGTGTTGCATTAGTGAGGTCATGTGCCCTCATCGACGCGTGCGCGCACGGTACGCGTGCGCGTCCCTGGCTAATTCTGCGATGTGCGCGTGCGCGTGCATGTCTGACTTTGCTTCTTTGACTTTTTATGCTTCTCTCCACTTGTATGCTTCCTTCCTTGCTTCCTTTGATCCCTGCCTAGCCTATTTCAATCCTGGAATTACTAGCAAACACATCAAGGCATCTTATGGAATCAAAGAAGAACTAGAATTCATCAAAATAAGGCTTAAAAAGCATGTTTTTACACTTAAGCACAAATATGGGAGAGACAACAAAATCATGCTAATTCCTAGGCTAAATGTGACAAAAGGTTATCAAAATACTCTAAATTCAATGCAAAACAAACCGTCAAATTGGGGTTTGTCAATATGCTTCATCATCAAGTATACAAAAGAGATGTGAATCCCTTGAATAAGAGCATACAAATTTGTGTATCACAAAATATTACTCATTGGAAGGAACCACTTTGAGGTAGGATAAAGTGAGTGATGATGCAATGTAGTTAGGGATTGACAAGGCCAAGGACTTTATGAGTGGACATAAGGCCGGGGCAAAGAGAGACTTCATCGCAAATGATCCTTAGGGTAGTGTTTAGGTTAATATGAAGGTTAGGGTCCCACTTTCCAGAAGAAAAAACATTAATCCCAATATCTTGATATTCCAATACATCACCAATTTGGTCCATGTCAAGAAAAATGATTTTACTTTTGACATAGGAAACCAACCTGGCATCTTGATAGGTCATATTTAAATAAAATTGCCTAATTAAATCAGAGTACACTTTGCCGCAAATAGCAACCAGAGACAGCCATCCTTGGTGGCTAAAAGTTTGAATAAAATTCAAGTCTTTCTCAGTCAAGGTTTCAAGTGAAACCAATTTTGGAGTAACAATGAGTCTATCAATGGTACCATTTCGAAAAAATACCAATTATTCATATTCAAAAATTTCCTGGAATCAAAATCTTCTTTTGGAATCTTAGCATATTCGGATTTATAGTATATTGGGTCATGCAATCTTGCTCAATAATGGGATGAAGAGAGAAATGAGAATTCATACCACGAGTTTTAAAAGGAGGAGGAGGAGGAGGAGGAGGAGGAGGAGAGGCTCACAAGTTTCTTCTTCTTCAGTAACTGGCCTTTTTCCTCGCGAAGAGCTAGGGCGCGAAGAACTTGGTTCAGAGGGGTCAGCAGCGGTGCAACGAGAGAATGCATTTGTTCTCCCCATTGAATCAACAATGGTTGGAGATTGAGAGGTGTAGTACAATAGTAATGGAGGAGTGGTGTCAATGAAAATGGTAGTTGTAGAAGGTTGAGAATGGCGTGTTTGAGGGTATGGGTGTATCCTCCTCTTTTAGTGATTTTCTTCTTTCTAGTCATTATAACTTCAACACTAGAGTAGTTACATAGAACATGTGTGAAAGAGATGTAAAGTGAGGAGTAGTGGTGATCAATGTTGAATAAAGAGCAGTTATGAAAATGTTTTAGAGCAGCACAATTGATGCATGAAGAAATAAAATCCCTTTGAAATAGGAAAGATTTTGAAATTGATTAGAAAAGAAATTTTGGGAAAGATATTCATAATAAATAAAAAGATTAATATAGAAAATAATTGAATAAAATCTGTTTTAATGCAGTAACTAAAATAGATTAGTATCATTTAAAATTTCCAAAGTAGTTCTTAATTTTATAAATTTTATCTTCAGCTAATGGTTTAGTGAAAATATCTGCCAATTGATCATCTGATTTAACAAACTGAACATCAATAGTTTCCTTTTGTACATGTTCACATATTGAGTAATATTTCACCTTAATATGTTTAGTACGAGAGTGTAAAACTAGATTTTTAGAAATGTTAATCGCACTCATGTCGCACATAAAGGGAATATTTGCACTTTTGATCTTATAATCAATTAGTTGAGTTTTCAACTATAGAATCTAGGAGCAGGAGAGAGATGCTGCTATATATTCAGCTCAGCTGTTGAAAAAGTAACTATATCTTGCTTCTTGCTAAACCAAACATTGAAGGATTTGCCTAGGAAACAACATATTTCACTTGTGCTTTGCCTATCCACTTTATCACCTGCAAAATCAGCATCGCTAAAAGCAATAAGATTAAAAGAATTAGTTTTAGGATACCATAAGTCAAAGTTAGTTATCCAATGAACAAATCTGATAATTCTTTTTACTGCAGCAAGGTGAAATTTGTAATGATCCAACTTTTGTCATGTCCGGACAACTACTAATTGTCAGACATTACCATTTAGTCGACCTATGAGACTCTAAACTCTATATTATGTATATAGATATGAGCCTATCGTGCTATTGGAATTGCGTAAATTAGCCATGTTTTATAAGTTCGTATTTGAATTAAAGAACAAATATAAATAATACCATATAATTATACTATAAAATAAAACAACTATTATACATCAATTACCTCAAGGGCTCTGTTTATACATCAAACAGAGAACATAGAATCCATAACAGATACTCAACCAAGACATAGACTCTATTAGCATAATACATACAAATATATACATATACTGTACAGACACTTACGAGCGCAAGTGTCCTGGGTCTCGGCCCACTTAGAAAGCTCTTAGTCTAGAATCCGGTACTAATAGAAAATAGTAAAATCCATCCCTCAATAAAATACTAATAGGTAGAGGCAAAATACTTTAGTCTCCATAGCTACACAAAGTAATGAGTGTCTTCCAAAACACTTCATGTATCTCATAGTCTAGGTGATAGCAAAAAGGCAACCTCCGTGTTTAGCAAACATCACCATCAACTCCATCTATAGGAACAGTAAAGGGAATGGGATAAGAACTTATGGTTCTCAGCAGGGTACTTGTAATGACCCTATTTTTAGTACATCCTTATTGTACTAAAAGCAAAGTGTCACCAATTTGTTTACTTCAAATTATAACTTTCATTTAATATACGAACATGAATCGCTATTAAAAACTTGTTCACTTTTCGGGATAATTTTTTTTTTAAAAAGAAGGTTTAGTCAAACAGGTAGAAACATACACAAACAAATTATCAATATTAGCAAGTTAAATAGATACGAACAACAGTGTAGTCATATATCTCACATAGAATACGTCACTCAAAAGTGTAGAGTCATCCAATTACCAACATTGGAATTAAGGGAGAAATAAGGAATAAAGGATGGTTAATTTTTATTTTTTTTTATGTGTCATTATTTTTAAATGTCTTTTTTAATCACCAAGTAGCATAATTTTAACATGTGATGTATAAAATGAAAAAAAAAGGTGGCCAAAATTTTGAGAAGAGTGAAAAAATTAGTGGTTCATATGATGTATGTCATTTGGATGATATAATCATGCTTACTTTCAAGTAATTTTATCACATGGTAAATTTAATTTGTGGTGAATAAAAAATTATAAAAGAAGATGAATTTTTTAGTAGAAAAATATGTGACCAGGATTAATTCTTAGAGGATAATTACCAAAAATAGTAATTATTTGATAACTTATTTTTACTATATCAAATAAGTAATGATTTTCAAGTGAGTTAAAAACGGGGTTGAATCAAGGAACCACTTCTATTGCTTAATAAAATTGATTGTGCAATACACTAAATTTAGGAGATTATTTTTATTTTTATCTTGTTCCACAGTAACAGAAATGAAAGTTACTGAAATGAGGGATATAGAAGAGTAACATCACGATATATCTTGGTTTGGCCACGAAGTACAATATGAACTACATCCAGTCTCGACTATTATAATGGTAGTTTTGCTATAATCAACATTGATTACAAACACTAATTTCAAGAGACTCACACTCTTATAACACACATAAGCTAATCCAAGCTTAGTATTTCTTAAGTGTTAACTGTGCGTGAGTATCTTTCCTATCTTTTTCTAGTGAATTTGCATCTAATTTGATGAGTTTAATAAAGAATTAATTATCTTTTAGCCAATATGGATGCTACTTTGAGTCTTTTGCAATTTTGTTTATTTTAGGTAGCGTTCGGCTGGATTTGATAGAGTTTCTGTAGCACGAGAATCAAAGGAGATGGCAACGAGGAGCGACGCATACGCGTGACTGACGCGTACGCGTGATTTGGCGCATTTCAAGGCGACGCGTGCGCATGACTGACGCGCACGTGTGATTTGAAGATTTGCACAGTGATGTGTGAACTTTTGTCAATATAGAATTTCTCAATTGAATTCTCGTTGCAAGTATAGTTCTAGACCAACAAAGAGCCCTCACATACAAAAATTTAGGTTGCCACATGTACAAACCCCAAATAAGAATTAACCGGAGTATTTGGACTCCGGGTCGTCTCACGAAGAATTGCAATGAAGTGAATGATTATTGGCTATGAAGGAACAAGGGGGTATGATTGATAAAGGGGCAAGGAAGTAAATGGACAAGAATTTAAATGACAAGAAGAGTAAATCAAGCAAGTAACTAAATAAAGCAAGTAATAAAGAGAGACATTCATGGTAAGAATTGAGATCATATGCTTTCTATCCTAGTCATACATTGATTAATTCATCTTATTTAGTCAACTCCAACAAACAGAAGAAGGTATCATGTCATCTTCACATAGGGAGAATGTCAAACAAGACTAATTAATCATGTCACAAATATAAACAAGAATTTATCTTATTACGTCATCTCCAACATTGGAAGAAGATATAGGTTATCTTTCATGAGAGAAAGTCTAACAAGACTAGCTAATCTAAATTCAAAAGTTCTAATCATCTCACTAAGTGAATTAGCAAGAGATTAGAGTTAATGGAAACAATACTAGCTAACAACTCTAGATCACCAACAAGAGTTGGGTTTTCATGACTCAAGATTACTTAATTACTCTTTTCAAGCCAAGAATGCTCAAAATCTACTTTAACATCCAACCAAACATTTTGTCAAACACTTGGAAGGAATAAAAAGAAAGCATAATAAATGACAAGAAATAGTAAAATCTATCAACTACAAATTGTAAGGAGACAAGATCAACAACTCAAATTCACAATAAAAGACATCAAACATCAATTACATTAATAGAAAATCCAAATCCAACAAGTGTTCATCAATCCTAAACAAAGAGGCATGAAAAGGAAAATTAACAAGAGGGAACAAGAAGATTACATCACTAGAGCATGAAAATGTAGAAGAAACAAGATGAAAGCAAGGAATTAAACATGGATCTATGATGCAATTAATCCTAGGAACCCTAATTCTAGAGAGAAGAGGGAGCTTATCTCTCTAAAAACTAAGCTACATGATGCAAAAACTTCAAACAATTGCTCCCCCTTGCTTGGACTTCAATTCTGCGTGAAATACACTCAGAAACAAGTTGGATTTGGGCCTGGGCAGCTCAGAAATCGACCCCAGTATTTTGCCTTTAAGTGGGCCATGTGAGAGTATCGGCGCGTGCACGCCATGTGCACGTGCGCGTCGATTGGCAAATTCTTCATCCGCGCGGATGCAGCATGTACTCGTGCGCGCCTATATGCAAAACCATTTCTGCGCGTGCGCACCTTGTACGCGTGCGCGTCCATTGGTGCATTCCCAGTCTTTATTTCTTCATGCATTCTCCACTTTGTATGCTTTTCTCCTCATTTCTTCCATCCAATACTTGCCTTATGAACCTGAAATCACTCAACAAACATATCAAGGCATCGAATGGAATTAAAGTGAGTTAAAATCACCAATTTAAGGGCCTAAAAAGCATGTTTTTACACTTAAGCACAATTCAAGGGAGAATTACAAAACCATGCTATTTCATTGAATAAATGTGAGAAAAGGTGATAAAATCCCCCAAAATAAGCACGGGATAAACCACAAAATCGGGGTTTATCACACAGCGACGCGTGCACGTGACCGACGCGTCCGCGTAACTCGCGGAAAAGACCATCGACGCGTACACGTGACTAACGCGTACGCGTAACATGCGCCACGTGCAGAAAACGCAGAAAAACGCTGGGGACAATTTCTATATTGTTTTGACCCAGTTTCCAGCCAAGAAAACACAGATTAGAAGCTGCAGAATGGACAAAACAAGTGGTCCCCACCCATCAACTGAAGACTTATTAATAAATTCAAATTTAAATTCAAATATTATTTTTAGGAAAAGATATTATTTTAGTTTTGGATAATAGATTTTAAATTATTAGAATTAGATATAAAAGGGATTCTAATAGGGTGATTCCATCTCAACACAACATTATTCCATTCTAATTTACAATCCTTATTTTTCTCTGAACCATGAGCAACTAAACCTCCACTGTTAAGGTTAGGAGCTCTGTCTATTTGTATGGATTGATTTTATTGCTTTTTATATTTTAATTCATGTATGGATTTATGATTTAAGAATTGTTTTCACTCTTTATCTTATGAATATGGGTGGAACGGAAGTATGACCCTCTTTCTATTTGAGTTCTTGTATAACTTGGAAAAGCTCTTTACTTGAACAACAGCTTGAAAACATATTCTCCTAAATTTTAATTATCTGGAGTTAACGGGATACGTGACATATAATCCTTTTATTTTTGGGTAATTAGAGTTTTTGTGGCATATAAACTGGAATTTGATCATGTAGCTTCTAATTGGAATTAATTGACCAAGGAATTGGCAGTTAATGAATTTTAGAGGAGACTAGAAAGGTCTAAGGAATTAGGGTCTAGTCACATATAGTTTGCCATAAATTAAATCCTACATAATTAAAGTAGTTAGTAAGAAAAGTTAATCCGAAAAAATAGATAACTCTAAAGCCTTAACTGTTTTCCCATATATATTTCACAGCTCATTTACTGCTTGCTTTCTGAAATTTCTAATTACTTTTTAATGCCTTTGAACTTCCAAACACTATTGTTTGCCTAACTAAGTAGTTTAACCAACTATTGTTGCTTAATCCACCAATCTTCGTGGAATCGACCCTCACTCACCTGAGGTATTACTTGGTACGACCCGGTGCACTTACCGGTTAGTTTGTGGATTATAAATTACCGCACCATTAACCTAATTTAGATAAAGGGAACCAAGTGCACTCTAATCCTAGTACACTTTAAAAATCAAACACTCAAACAAAAGATTAAAATAGCTTTTGTATGATCAACTCTCTTTACCTTTTGTATCACTCAATATACTTAATTCTAGATAATAAAAAAATATGAACACAGTTGGAAAAAAAAAAAGAAAACAAAGACGTTGTGTATATGATCAAATTAGCTTGAATTAGTTGTCTTCTTCCTTAGATGAATACTTCATATATAGGTTTTTAATTACTTTTTGAATGTTAAAATCATTTCCTATTAGATCAATCTAATGGTTGCACATTCAATAGTGTAGCCATTGGTAATGATGAGAGAAAATTCTTTCTTCTTTGGCTTAATCCTTATGTATAACAATCTGTTCTTGCTAATGTATATTAATTACTTTACTTGCATATGGATTGTGTTTAGTAAGGAAGGAGGTATAATTATGCTTTCAAGTTGACTTGTGATTGTAATCTGAACAAGGATGGTAGTATAATTTCGCTTGTTTGAGGTACCCAGTAAGGATGGTGGTTAAATTCCGCTTACTGTGGAGACAAGGACGGTGGCTAGATTTCGCTTGTGTGTTCCGAGCAAAGATGGTGGTGTAATCCCGCTTGTTTATGGAACCTACGGGTAAGGACGGTGGTTCCAACTTATCCGAATCGGGTTTGGCAACATAACTGATACGTGAGCTCATGGCCAGTAGGACAGGCATACATCATTTGTATCTATGCGACATTGTTTGAGTGTGTTTATTGTATATATGGTTTGCCTATATGATTATTATTGTTTAACTGCTATCTTTCATAATTGCTGTAATTGAATTTGGTTGTGTTTGAATTTTATTACTTGTGTTTGCTGTTACTGATCAACTGTAAGACCGTAAATATGAATGTTGAGATGCATTAGGAGAACTTGAGACTGAAAAGAGTCAGGATGCGTGAAAGTTGAGAGAACGGATGAGAAACAGGCCGAGGGAGACTTGAGATTTGATGCAAAGAGAAAGGTTGAGTGAAAACCAAAGATGTATGAGCATAATTAGTTAGGCCTAGCATACCTTACTGTTTTATGGTTTAGTATAACTCTAGGCTTGGATTTTTCTGGCTGTTGAAGTGTTAGGATTGCCTTTGACTTCTCAAAACCTTATATCTTATATATTAGCACTGTTACCATACTGAGAACCCCCGATTCTCATACCATATGTTATTGTTGTTTTTCATATGTAGGGCGCAACCCACCTCGATGATTTTTGCGGATGGTGACAGAGTGGAGGATGGCTTGATGTTTTACTATTGCAGATGGTGACAAAGCCTTTAAGGCTTTTTTACTTGAAAACTTTGAGAGAAAGGATGTAGCCATTTTATTATCAAAAACTCTATTGTATCTGTGAAACTAGCAGGCCTAAACTCTGTGGACAGTGACTAGTTTTCTTTTGACTATATATATATAATTTGTTTATCTATTACCTTGCATATCTTAGAGCTTGTACAAGGTTTTACGTATTTTGTTCTTAACCGTGCCAATGCGCTTTAGTTATCGTATGTGAATGCTTCGCGTTTTGTATTTCTAAGTTATTCTTTGATCTTCTATTTCTTTTATCGGGATTCTAGTCTTAATACTCCTTGATTATATATTATTTTATGAGATTTAGACCTATTGTGATACTTTATCGCCTTTGCTTTACGGCTATAGGGTAAAGTTTAGCGTGATAGGGTATTACACTCCGGCTCAAAATTACCAATACTCATTATCGCCATCATTATACACCACGTTCATTTACATACCATATCAAATCTTCCTTTAATTAATCATACATATTACACACATTCAAACCACCAAATTATGCAATTTAAACCTATCTTAGGGCCACTAGTCTATGTTTCACACAACATTACATATTATCTAGCGGAAATCGACACCATACCTTGGCCGATTCTCTCTGCACAAAATGCCAAAAAAACCTTCTTTTCCATAAGTTTCTCAAGCCTCTAATTTCAACAAGTTCCGGCCACAAATGCTCAAACCCAAGCACTCCAATGCCAAATTCAAGCTCCAAACAACATCAACTCAATCTAGTTCCATGTAATATACCCAAAATCAATACTAGGACTAATAACTTTCATAAACCACAAGAGTTTAGAGAATTCTTACCTTGTCCAAAGATGTTTGGGGCTCACTATCAAATTTATAAATTAAAACACTAAAATAGTAATTTAAATAATAACATATAATTTAAAATTTTATTATTTAGGTTTCATAATTTTTAAAAAATTGAGTAATTTTTTTTTAATAATACAATCTAAATATCTCTCTTTCTATATATATTAATCAATAAATAATTATTTAGAAATTTACTTCTCATACAATTAAAAGCCAACTCTTATTGATGTTCATAGTTGAAAAAGTTACTATGAAATAAATTAAAGTTAACATGAAAAAAAATATATAATACTCTTTCAAGTCGATTCCTAAGAAAAACACAAATTTTATTTAAATTAAGAATTGATAATTTTAATAGCCATCTAGTATGAAATTTTTAAATTGACTATTAAATACCAAAAATTGAATAAAAAATAATTGTGGAGTCAAATTCAATAATTTAATGGAGACAAATAAATATTATTATTATATACTACTCAAAAAATTTCAATGATTGAAATGGGACGCTTGGCCCCACACTAATACATGTATATCCATCCCTGGCCTCTACATTTCTATTGATTGTTTCACCATATCTCAAAGGCCAACAAAATTTGCTATTTTGTCTACCAATGGTTAGTGGAGAATGAAAAAAAATAGATAAAGCTTGTGTAGAATTGTTAATTCCAAAATATCTCAAATTAAGTTTTGATAATTAAAAAAATTAAATACAATTTAATTTTTTTTTAATGTGTTATCTAATATTTATTCAAGTGTACTAAGAAATTACTTGAGAAATATAAGCAAATTAGATAACTTCTGAACTTAAAAAATTTTAAACAATAACAATACAACTTCAAAAGCTAAACTAAGTAAACTGGCTATGTCAGGAAGCTATGTAGCTAACTCAGAAAAAATATAACACACCTAAAAAAATATTGTATGATCCCTTAGTGAAAAACAGATGAAGGTGCGAAGTTGCTGATCTTAGAAAGTCATAAATAAAATAGTTTGTTTTGATTTCAACATTTGAATTTGATCGTACTCAACAAGAAAAATAGTTTTAAAGAAGCTTCTTATCTCATCTACTACAAAGAACACTACAAAGCTTTTAAAAAATGATAAAAAAAAAATATTGACAGGAATAAAAGGCATAATGTAGGGGTGTTCATGGTTTGGTTAATCCAAAAACCAAACCAATTTTTTGATTAACTAAAAATATAGTATTGGTTAATTAACCAAATTGGTTTTACATGATGAAATCGGTTATTAACCGGTTAGTGAAATTCAAAACCAATTTTTAACCAATTTTTAAAAAATAATCTATTTTTATATAGGAAAACCGATTTTTACATAAAATTACATAAAAAAACTGGTTTTTACATTAAAAAACCGATTTATACTAAAAACTGGTTTTAACACACAAAAAAAATCGGTTTTTATACCAAAAATTGGTTTTTACATGTAAAACTAAGTTTTTACACAAAAATTAAACTTTTTACATACAAAAACCCAAATTTTTAACACTTATTTTAATTGAATTTTTTAATCTAATTTTTTTTCTTTCTAAATGATACGAGTAACATTTGTAAATAATAAAATTCTTTCCATTGCTTCCGTTCCTTTTTCTTTCTTATCTCTTTTCAGCATTTTCTATAAATAATTTTTTCTAATGTAAACAATTTTCTTTCAAAATGATACAAGTAACTTTTTCTTATCTCCTTCTTTCCATCTCTCTCCTTTTTTCTCCCCCTCCTCTTCTCTCTTCCTTCTCTCTCTCTCTCTCACTCTCTCTCTCTCTCTCTCTCTCTCTCTCTCCCTTCTCCTCTTTTTTTCCCTCCCCTCTCTTTGTCTTCCTCTCTCTCCCCTCTCTCCCCCTCCTCTCTCTCTCTCTCTCTCCCATTTTTCTCTCTCTTCCTCTCTTCTTTTTCTCTCTCTCCCCTTTCTTTCGCTCTATCCTTTTTTCCCTCTCTCACACCTTCCCTCTTTCTCTCTCTGCTCCTCTCCCTCTCTCCTTCCTTCTCCCCTCCTCTCTTTTCTCTCTCTCCTTCTCTTTTTCTATCTCTCTCTCCCTCTTTCTCCCCATTCTCTCTCTCTCTCCCCTCTCTCACTACAAGAAAATGACACATTTGTATGTATAAAAATTTTGTAACAAATTTAAAATTGTTACAAAAAATTATGTAAAGTAGTTAATATATTAATTAATTTAAAAAATAATTTGGTAAATTATGTATGTAATTTCTATTAAAAAAATTGTTACAAAATAAATATTGTGCTTTTGTAACTAAAGAAAATAAAATATTACAAAATCAAATTATATTTTGTAACAAAATTTTATGAAAGAAAAAAAATATATTGTCACAAAAAGTATTTTGAAGATAAAAATTTGTTTTCCTTTTTGTAACAAATTTTGATTTTTGTATCAAAAAAATTTGTTACAAAATATTACTTTTAATTGTAATGGTTTTATTTTTTGTTACAAAAATTTTTTGTAACGGGACATACTGCAACGACCCTTTTTTTGTTACAAATTCTTTTTGTTTCAAAATTTCAGTTTTTTGTAACAATTTTTTGTTACAAATATTGCTTTTTCTTGTAGTGTCTCTTTCTCTCTCTCCTCTCCTTCTTCACTATTTTCATCTCTCTCCTTTTTCTCTTTCTCCTCCTCTATCTTCTCCTCTTCTCTCTCTTCTCTCTTACTTTAGAGAGAGGAGGAGAAAAGAGATAGGAGAGAGATAGCGATTGAGAGAAGGTTGAGAGAGAAAGAGAAAAGAGAGAGTAGGAGAAGAAAGAGGAGAAGGAGAGAAAAGGAAGAGAGGAAGAGGAGGAGAGAGAGAAAAGGGGAGAAAGAGAAAGAAGAAAAGGAAAGAGAGAAAAGAAAAAAAAATAGAGAGAGGAAAATGAGAGAGAGAGGGAAAGGAGAGGGGAGAGAGAGAGAGAAAGAGAGAAGGGAAAAGAGAGGAGAAAGGAGAGAGATATAGGGATAGAGAGAATAGAGAGAGGAGGGGAGATATAAAAAGGGAGAGATATTATTAGAGAGAGGAAGGGGAGGAGAGAGAGGAAGAGAGAGAAGGGAGGGGGAGAAAGAGGGCAAGGGGAAAGAGAGAGAGAGAGAGAGAGAGAAAAGAGAGAGGGAAAGATACATTTTAAAAATATGGATATAGTTTTTAAAATTATTTTATTAAATTGGTTAACCAAAATGTGGTTATGATTTTTTAACCGGTTACTACATTTTGATTTTTTTATGAACACTCCTAAGGTACATCACCTTTCACACATTTCTATAGATATACAAGGATAATGATTAATTAAAAGAGGTCTCTAACGACTCATTTTGACTCAGGACTATATAATAAATATATCTTTAAAACCTCTATAAGATGAAGAAGATTTCTGAGAAGACCACTTACAGAAAATTTTCATTGTAAATCGATTTCTAATCTTCACCCCATAAGTTTTAGACTTATGAAAGTTTAGAAACCTCAGTTGTAGCCTAAATTTGTATTATATAATAGTTATAGATTACTCTTGTGTAGATCTAAGATAGCTCTGTTGAGTATAGATAATCTGTTAAGCTACATCTTAGAATAGGATAGAATTTGTATATGAAATTGTGAAGTTGAAAACTTTCACCGTGCATCTGCATTACCGTGAGTACCAATACTCATCAATATCTGAAATATCTTAATCTTTCATAGATAATATCTTAAAACTATCTTAGGAATTTAGGAAAGAATTTGTCAACTCAGTTATATATAAAAGTTGAGAACATCTTTTTAGTTGGTTTACATTATGAGTCTATAGACTCTATAATTATTTGATCATTTAGACATTTACTGATCCTTACTCATGAGAAGACTTAAGAAAAGAATATCTAAGGTTCTTAGGATAGGTTGTGGTTGAATCAAAGTCTTACATGATGAGAATATTAAGAGAATATCCAAAATTTTTTAGTTGTTGAGGTAACCCATTGAGTCACCTTTTAGCTTAAGAAGTTTTGAGGCAATAATATTTAAAGTTCTTAGATGCGGAGTATCCAATCCGAGTCCTTCCTAAGAAAATTAGTAGAATAAGGTAAAGTATAATTTTGTCCTTTAAATTTGTTAAAAGTTTTAAAAATATTCTTAAGTTTTACTTTATTTTAATTTTGTCTTAAAATTTTTAATTTGTATCAAATATACTCATGAAGACTAATTTTTCAAAAATTTTAGGACCAATTTAGCAATTATTTTACGAGAACAACTTTCAACACAAGCAAACTAGACATAGTTATCATGCATTATTGTTGGATTAATCTTTAACTTTTTAAAAATTTAGCTATCGAAAAATATATTTGCAGATGTAATTGAAAACATCATAGACAAAATTAAAATAAAATAAAATTTAAGAGTATTTTTAAAATTTTTAACAAACTTCAAAGATAAAAAATATCTTTATCCTAATATAATATTTAAAGTTCTTAAATTGAATTACAATTTAATGTGAATCACTTTGTAGTCTTATAAATGCTTGAAAAAATAATATCTATAATTCTTAAATTGTACGATACAATCTGAGTCAAATGTGCGGTCTTAAATGACTCCATGAAAATAATGGGCAATGCTACGTAGCCAAAATATTATAGATAATAAATAAAGATATATGATTAATAACATTTACGTTTATAAGAGAGTATAAATCACTCTTCTAATTTAATTGACACAAGTAATTTCTTTCTATAATTAATTATCTTTCCTCATTTAATTATACTAAAAGTTAATGTTAAATTTAATGCGAATCAAATTCCAAAAATTTCTCTCTCATTATTATTATATGCATTTATAATTCTATAACTTTTTTTCTTCCAAATAAAAATCTCAAATTCTTATATTTTAACTTTTTAAAAATTTCAAATCACCTCAACACATTTTAAAAAAATATAAATATTATACGTATAAAATATGAATATTAAATTAGAAAATTTAACAACTTTTGTTATACAACTCATATTTTACGTATAGATTATTATAAAATAAAAAATAGAAAATAAAATATAAACAAAAATTAAGAAATAACATTTTAAAAATAATTATTAACTCGTCATATTAAAATCAATAAATAAGAATACGTATAAATAGTAAATAAAAAATATTAAAATTATGACTCTTTGGTGTATATATAAGATAATTTGAAATATATAACAAGACATATAGTTTAAAATTTAGTAATATTAATTATAAAAATTTATTAATTATGAATATTATATATATAAAATTATGAATGTTATGAGTATGAAATTATGGATGTTATTAATATAAAATTTTGGATGTTATTAATATGAAATTTTGGATGTTATGTGTACCTTATTATCTAACTATGAATGTTATGTGTATGAACTTATGGATGTTATGAGTAAATTTGCTAATTGAATAAATTAATTTAAGTATTTGATATTCTTTTTTCAGATCTAATTATAGTAAAATTTGAAAATATATGTAAATCAAAATAAATGATTTCACTTTGAAAAATATGAAACAAATTTTTAAATTATCAATGATTTAAAAAATTATACGTTAATTTAAATGTATACTATCTTAAAAAAAATTAAAACATGAATCATAATTATTAGTATATATATGAAATAATTTGAAATATATAATAAAATATAGTTTAAAATTGCATAATATTAATTATAAAAATATATTAATTATAAAAATTATGTGTATAAATATATATATAGATGTTACATAATAAATAAAAAATGTACTTTTGTTATTATTATAATACAAATTAAAAACCATAAATATAAATTATGTATATTGAAGGGGGCAAAAATTGATAAAAATATAAATTGATAAGAATATAAATTATGTATATTAAAGGCCTTTCTATATTCATTTAATAAGAATATAAATTGATAAGGTATGTATTTATAATATACTATTAAATATATATAATTAATGTTTTTATATATAATAAATATTGCAATAAAAATGATAGCGCGTGGAAGAATTTTAATTAAATTTAGTTCATCTAATTAAATAAAGTTAAAAATAGAAGGTTTTGGCTGATTTTGGTTCCTAATAGTAGAACTCTAATAGTAGAACTCTAATGATTCTTGAACACTGTATTATAGGCATTTTAACCGAACTAATATATATCCTTTATATACTCCTTATATTCTGTGCTTTACATCTATGTTAGTTAAAAGATTCTCAGTTATGTTTATTTCACGATCTGCCAAGACCTCATATTCCTCTCTAACCAAATTGAAATCCTCAAAGGATATTAAAAATTATCTTGTAATTTGAAGCATTTCATATAGTATTTTTGGAATGTATATTAATATATTATTTAAAATAAGATAAATTTTACTCAATTCTCTTTAAAATAAAAAATAAATTACTCTCTTGTGACATGTCTTTAATAATTATTAGATAAAATAAGTTGAGTTATCGTAGTTAATATTAACTCTTAATTTAATCTAAGTTATAATAATCTAACTAGCTAATTAACCAAGGTAAATTTTTTTATAATTTATAAAAATTACTAGAAAATTACATTTTGTAATTTTAACCACACAATAAAAAAATTTCAAAAAATAAAAAGAAAAAATAAAACATTTGGTGCCTCTTTAAGGTTGAAAATTAGTAAAAATTCTATTTGTGTCATTATATCTTAAAGATCAAAAAAAGAAATTAATACACTCTCTGTACCAGATGATTTATCGTTTAATATTATTAACTATCTTTTTCATATGTTCATATTTATCAATCACCCCTCAGACTTGCTTCTTCCCCAAATTAAACATCTACCATATATACAAAGAGAAAATTAATCACCACCATCGTCTCTTTTTCCTTTCTTTTAACCCCTTTGATTCTTCCGTGGTATTATATATGTATATATAATTCCTTCTCTCTCTAATTTATCAAGAGGGAACTTTAAGAATTTTTTATGTCTAATCATTTTTATAATTTGCAAAAAAAAAAATATATCATGGTTAATTAATTAGGTAATCAAAACTTAGATTAAATTAAAAATTAAAGTTAATCATGATAAGCCAACTAATTTTATCTAATAATCTTTATTAAATATGTTATAAGGATTAAGGAGTAACTTACCATTTATTTTAGAGAGAATTTGATAGAATTCACCTTAAAATAGTTATTCCTTAAATAATCATATTTGCTCTTTAACTCTAAAAGTGATTTTAAATCAATATGTTAAAGAATTTCTAGAACTTAATTTAACATTTTTTACTGTATACAAGTCCAAAAATTTGCAAAGCATTCGTCGTTCACGGTGACTGAGTCCAGAATTAGGATACCATGCTAAATTTTGCAAAGATGATGGTGGTGCTACCAAGAATGCCCTTGGTTGGTGAAATGATGGTGGAGGAGTTAGAGGGTAATATGATTGACCTGAAAATGTTGCATTTGGTGATTCAAATTGTTGACCAAACCTAATGACAAAACAAGCGAGTTAAATTGTTAAATCTATCACATCTCATAAATCTTCTTCTTGATCAATAGGCAATTAGGTATAGAGGATTGAGATAAATTGGCTAATGGAATTGCTTGAGATGGTTTCTTGAATCGATTGAGCATATCTTCATATGCTACCAAGTATGATTCTATGTCAACTACTAAAAATTTACCCATTTTTTGCCATAACAGTGCCAATAAAACCTGATACTCCTCAGTGAGCCCATGAAGAATAGTTTGAATTTATTCATCTTGAGAAAATGGTGCTTCTAATACAATTAAAGAATCTACTAATTGTCTGATTCTTGCAAGATTTTCAATAGTAGAAGTAGTGAGTCTTACAGACTTTAACTGTGATAAAAGATTGATACTGTAAAGAACTTAAGAATAGTATTCCATGTCTAAAAAAAATTTGCAGGGCATAACACTGTTTTTAAAAGTTGTGTCCATAGATGCTAATAGCCAAGTCATAAGTGATTTAATTTGCTCAAGTTTTCTTTCTTTAAATGTTTTTGATTTTGTCTTTGTTGGCTTTGCTGGATCTTTAGAATTCACTGTTTATACAGGGAGCTTTCTTTCTTGAAGTGTCCTTCAAGATTCTAACTTTCCACTGTGATGATTGTAGTTTGTTTCCATCAAGCTTATCTAAAATGACTGGTAAGAGATATTTAGAGTTGGAAGCATTGGAAAGGATCATAGCCATAATGTCAACCATTTAGCACTAGATATCATATAAAGGTTTAATTTGTAGTATGAAGGATTGAAGATGATAAATGCAGCAGAAATGAGAATTGCAGAATGCAGAAAAAAGAGAGAAAATCAGAATTGTATTAGCATGAGTAAAACTTTTTGTTTCTTCATGAATGTACAAGCTAAGGCATTGCTATTTATAGTGACTTGGTAACTCCTTGTGCAACTGAATTGATAACAGAATTTCAGTTACACTCTAATTACATATAGCTAATCATGATTTTTGGATTCTTGCTGATCTTGATCTTTGACAACCATAAAAGATAAGTTAGGCTAAATTTTGTCAGGCTTTTTTTAAAGGTGGTGTTTATCACAATGTACCTAAGTTACTAAAAAGGATAAATAAATAATATTTAATAAATTTTATATGATTTATTTTTTATTTTAAACATTTTATTTTTTACTTTAAAAGATAAGTTAAGCAATTTAAACACCATAACAAAGTCACCATAAAACTCACCTTTTTTAAATTGTTTTTCTTCCATGCATTCATTTTCCACTCTCTCACAAACCTAAAAGTTAGGCTGCGGAAGCTTCTTGATTATTATGTTCTGTGGCTCCTAACACATGATTGATAACTTTTTTATAGCGTAGGGCACTTTCTAGGGTGTAGCATAACGAAATAATGGAAAATATTTCAATTCCTTATTTGTAACCTAATTAACATACACCAATACTACTTAGTCATCAGATAGAGATTATTACTGCATTTTTTGTTGACATTTCTATGTCTTTATGTGTTCTACCAGATTATAAAATTCACGGATTATGACTGCTCACAAGTGATTATTATCCACCAAGGTATCATTATCATGCCATCAGATACTTATTTATATATATATATATATAAGTATATACACGACTATGATACATGTATATTAAAATGAGCCATCAAAATCAGTCTTCCATATAAAATATATATCTATCGCAGTGTTTCATTTTACTTTCATGCATATTACATCTTCATTCTTAGTTCCACTGTATATGATGAAACTTGACTTGATTAATTAAATTTAGTATATATCTCAACACCTTATAAGTTATAACTGATCCAATTAAAAATTCAAGGTATAATTGACTGCTCTTTCCACATTGTTAATTGATTGTAATATTATTAACAATTTGTTAATCACGCCAAGCCACATATTAAACTCTGTTATACCTATTCTTTTCAATTTACATTAAATTAATAATATTATTCTTCTTGATGAGAACAAAACCATATATAATAATTAAAACAGTGATCTTGATATCAGATGAAAATGAATTTATTCTGTGGATGGAACTCGATGGAAGAAATATAAGTTTGATATTTTGCATAAGGAAGAAGCCGGGTACACATCCTAATTCCTAAGTATATACAAAGTTCAAAAGGATAATATATTGAAAGTTATTTACACTTTGTAGATATTATCAACTTCACGTGAAGTTGACTGCACCTGAGTTTTTACTTTATAATTAATTAATTTATCACCAAGGATGGCGATTTTTCGATCTTCTACCAAAAATGGAAAAGGGAAGAAAAGAAAATTAAATATTTAATTATGAATGGGAGGGTTCTTCCCTGCAGGAGTGTAGTCCATAGTAGCTAATTCATGAACCTCTTGTTTTGGGTCAAACACATTGCTGTTGACCTTCTTATTATCAATATTCTGAGATAATAATGATGATTTCACTGTCTCGCGCAAACTTCTTGCAGCTGCATCAACACAAAACAACGCACAAGCTAATAAGTAGTCATCTTCAGTTAATTATGTACTCACTTTAATATTATTTAAAAAAACACTTCTTCCTATTAGCTTAATTTAAAAGAAAATATTTCATAACATCTTATCAGAACATTTATATGTCTCCTCCATCTTATTCACTTAAATTTTTGGAAAAAATAATTTTATAACATAATATAGAATTTCCAAAAAAAAGAATTTTAGTAAAAGACAATAAATAAAAAATTATATAAAAAATTTACATAAATTCATAAAAGACTGTTGTATAAGGGACATATTAAAAATATGAGTTATTTTATGTGTACACTAAAATCAGATATCAGTATAAAATACATATTAGAATATAAATACACATTAAAAATAAATTAAACCATATATGTATTTATACATAAATACATTGGTAGCTAATTTTAATGTATAAATAACATTTTTGTAAAAATATACTCATTCATTTGTTTTTTCTATCGAAAGTCTCTAGAAGAAGTATAGTTATTAAATTGGAGAGAGGATTTAATCAAAGTATATATAGTGAGAGAGAACGAAATAATAAGCTCACCTGTAGTCGTAATGAAGCACAAGAATAGAAAAGCAACAAGAAGAAGACGAAGGCGTTTGCTTGGTAACGTAGCCATCTTATATATTTAATTTGATATATTTGGTGTGGTGGTGTAACGTAATTAACCGAAAATAGTTAAGGTGGAATAATGAAGTCGTACATGAAGAATTAGAGGAGTTGGCGTCGTGTATATATAGGGAAGGAGGACTGAATGAAGGAAATGAAGGAACGAAGCATTTGGGTGCGTAAGAATTCATCTGAGGAGGAGAGTGGACGCAAACAAGAGAAACAATTGTTGAAATTTAGGTTCAAATCAATGTCTCCCTGCTTTCTCTTCGCTGAAAACGACAACACTTTTTATTGTTGTCCTCCCCCAATCGACAAAACTAAATAGAGGATCCAAGCATATAACTATACATGAACACTTAATTCCTTTATTACACAATGCTATATATGCATTAGTCGTACCTTGTGACTTGTGTTACCCAACGCTTTGCACCTTCTCATTATTCTTCAATTTTTACTAGTATGTTGTGCAAACATCCACAACCACAACATACTCTATCTAACCATTAAATATTTTCATTTTTTATTACACAGTAATAATTTATATCTATATTTTTTATAAATATTTATACATAAAAAATATATAATTTTATATTTATTAAAATTTATATTCAAACTAATATAATTTACATTCATATTTTTTAAAATTTATATATATAAATTAATAAAATTTATTTATCAAAAAATTTAATATTTATACGGACTAAATAATAGACAAATCAAAATTACTAAAAATTAGTGATGTACTAGAATTTCTTATATCTAATATATGCGATACCCCAACAAATATATAATAATTGATTTGATAATTAATTTTTAATATAAATATAATATTTTTGAAAATCAAATATGTCTATGTAAATTTTCTGAGATCAAATTGCGAACCTAACTTTTCATTATAATATATATATATATATATATATATATATATAATATTTGGAGTATTGGGATGTATAATCCATCTCTCTGAATTATGTATCCTATACACTTGCAAATTGCCTTGTAAATTGCAATAGACTATTGAATATATGGTGATTGGTGATTATATATAAGGGTATTTTTATTAAAAAAGTTTTATCACATTGAGGCAGAGCAAAGGAACAGTTAAAACAGAAAAGCAACAAATCGTGTATAATTTTTAATTTTTTATATTATTTTTGACATTGCCATTAACAACTAATCATTCACCAGTTTTCTCCTATATAAGCGCGAGTGCAATAATATATACAGTTTTTAATTTCTAGAGATTAATCAAACAGCGACATTATGATGAGAACCTGATATTAGGCATTTGTGCATAGAATTGAAGAACTGATGGTGTTGCAAGCACATGGCACTTCTCCTACAACATATGCAGAGAGTGGCTGCTATGCATCCATGAGCAGAATTATAGGCCATATATAAGAAATTAGGATTTTATTAGGGAAGAAGCCAAATATAAAAAGTACTGTAACATATAGATTATTATTCCCTTTAATCATGCCTAGTTTTTGAAGCAAGCATTTAATATAATGAACCAAAATACATAACCGACAACGATGTGGGGTTTTAGATCATTTTCAAATAATAAGGGAGGGCAATAATCAACATTCAACAATGTAATACATACAGAAAAATCACATGCAAGAGTGCTCATCTATCTAATTGTGGGGTTGCTTTGTCCCTTTATATAATACCTAGCCATATACATCAAATTATTATCTTTCTCATATGGCCCCTTTATGCTCCTTAATTATAAGAATCAATAGTACCAGAAAAATTACTGCTGGAAAATCGAGTATCATTAAGAAGAATACGTAGATTACTAAAGGGA